>NC_056743.1:316999872-317079183 GCF_019279795.1 Protopterus annectens | reverse complement strand
GGAAGGGGAAAAAACCAAATCGGGAAAATAAAAGGAAACAAAAGGGGAAATGAGGGTTAACTGTGCTCTTCAAATGGAATGCTTTCTGTAGAAATTTGGGGATGAGCAGAAACAGTGGATAAGTGTAAGGGAGACTGGAGGGCCAATCAATGACTAGAGCATCTCACAGTGGAGGGATCAGGGCTCAGAACCTGCTGCACTTGTTGAGGGGAGACATGAATAGGTCGTAGCATGGCTGACCCCATCAACAGAAAATTCTCTCCAATACTTAAACATTGAGAGACCACTAGCGAGGCATCAGAATGGACCTGCTCAGTTTGTCAGCAATCACTCTGGGTTTCCCCAGGATGTGCATTGCTATTAAAAGGAGACTAGAAGAGACTGCCCACTTCCACGCACTCACAGCTTCTCGACAAAGCGGGTAAGACTTGGTTCCTCCTTGTTTGTTGATATATCAGACCAAATACATACTGCCCATTTGAAAAGCAGAGGAAAGAATGTCTTGAAAAGACTGCAACTCTAGGAGGACTGCTTTCATTTCCAGGACATTGATATGTGTCTTGGCTTCTTCAGGGGTCTACATACCTTGGACTGTCCTTCCGAAGTACTGATCCCCCACCCCAGATGGGAGGTGTCCATGGGCAAGGGAAGAACAAATGGATGACCAGAGAAGTCAGTCTGAATGAATCCACCAAAGAAGATATCTTTTGCAGACTTTTGTGATCTTGACTGGGGTAGCTGCTGAAGAAGGGCCCACAGGGCTGACAGTATCCACTGAAGCATTTGCATGTGAAATGTGGCTAGAGGGCAAGGCTGACAGATGATGCCACAGATCCAAAGGCTTGTAACATTAGTCATGCTGGAAGAGAATAATGTTGCATTACTTTCCTGTCCTAGGATCTGAGTGTCTGGATTCGTGCTGGAGGAAGAGAGGCTATCTGGATTGACTGAATCCAGACAAGCAACTATGAACTCCAGACTATGCATAGGTATGAGTTGTGATTTGCTATAATTGACTGTGATGCTTAGATGGAGGCACAACTGCAGCAAGTAGTCTCTTACCTGTAAATAGTCGATGCCTGGTTGGGGCAGTTAGGAGACAGTCATATAGGTAAGGAAATACTTGGAATACCAATAGTCTCAAGTGAGTTGCTACCATCACCATGCATTTGGTAAACACCCTGGGGGCTGTGGTGAGACCAAAAGGCAGTGTTTTGAACTGGTAATGACTGGCTCCCAGCTGGAAGCACAGGCATCTTCTTGAGTGACTGTTCATTTTGATGTGATCATATGCAACCTGAAGATCTAATCAGGCACTTCCAATTGTCCTTTCACAGTACAGGCAGAATGGACTGAACCATGACCATCTGGAACCTTGAATATTGCACCAACTGGTTTAGTTTGCTGAGACCCAGGAAGAGTCTCAAGTCTCCCGTTTTCTTTGATACCAAAAAGAATTTTAAATAGGTCCCAGATCCTCTGGTTTGGGGGGATCTTCTGGATGATTCTTTTCTAGCAGCTTTATCATTTCTGATGCTTTTGCTTCCCTCTGATTGGGTGGAACGTCGGGTTATCCTCTTCATTCTTGTAGCAGACATTTGGGAAAATGGTATGACTTAACCTCTGGATATAATTCTCTGCATACAGAAATCTTTTATAGACAGGCCCTTTGGTGCAGGGACAAACGCCCTCTGACTGCCTCCAAACAGCAGCAGTCAGACCCTTTTTCAGGAGCACTAATAAGATTTGTCAGACTCATCCCAGAAGCCTGTATTCTGCAAACCACCTCTGCTGCAGGGACAGCACCTTCCTTTTCAGCCCCCTCCCTGCCCCTGGGAGAACTATCTCCTTGGGAGTCTTAAAAAGGACTCTGGGATTTATGGAATATTTTCTTTTCTCCTCGATGATTTCGGGAAAAGTCTTTGAGGGATAAAAAACAAAAGTATCCCTACAGCAGACAGGCTCTTTCTTGCTCACATATGGACAGCGTGTCCACCTTAGGGTCAAATAAGGAATGTCCAAAGTTAGCACTGATGAATGAAGACTTAAAGGGCTCACAAAGTCTCAGTCGCATCCAGGCATGTCTCCTAATGACTATGCCTGAACCCACCACCTGTGAGGTACCTTGTGCTACATGGGCGAGCAGCCTCATGGATGCATTAGATATCAATTGAAGGGCGTCTAGTCACGAGGAGACTATTTTGGTCTTCAGCAGACATGGATCCAGAGAGAGATCTGGAGAGTTGTTTAGTCAAATCTCTTTGTAATCCTACAAAATGTACCATGTAATTCAACAACCAGTAAAGATCAATGAAGCACACATGCCCTTACCAAATCTATCCAAAGCCCTGGGCTCCCTGTTAAGGGGATGGACAGAAGAGCCCTGTAAGCTCTTTTTGGTGGCTGCCATCACAACCATGGCATCAACTTGGACCCACTTGATCCAGTGTGTCCCGTTCTTGGGAGGGGCTACCATTTTGTCTGGACATTTTAGGGATGGGTTCCATAGTATCCAGTTCCTTCCACGACTGGTGATAAATGAGATCTGTAAGTTCGTCAGCTGGGAAGTCACCCAAGACATAACCAGGCCAGACATGAAAGCCTCGAGGAACACTGATTCCTCTTGGGAAAGGGTATTGGAAGACCAACCACCTTTCTGTTTTAAGAGCTTAGAATGTCTCCAAATGAGATGTCTTCAGGTGGAGATCTGGGGGACCCCTACCCTTCACTGAAATTATCTTCAGTGACAGATTCCTGAGTGGAATCTAGATGTCTTCTTTTACACATTCTCTTCTGAGGGACCTCATCAGTGGGGTGGTCTGGAGATTTGGGGGAGTCCTGAGGGACTAACCGGAGACAATCAGGCTGGCTGTCCCACTGAAATGGAAGAATGAGACTCACACCAATGAATCTAAGGACCTAAAGTTGACTGATTTAGGGGGGTAGGGATGTCCTTTCTCTAGGTAATGAGAAGGCTCCCTCCACAATCTCGAAGCCTGAGGGAAAGTGAAGCTGACTGCAAAGGAACTAATATTTCCTGAACCGTCGGTTCCTGCAACCCCGCAAGCACTCCGCCTGAGGAAAAAGTCAGACACGAGTTGTCAAGCGCCAAAGCCCCAAGGAGCAGGAACAGCTCCAACATAAACAGAGTCAACTTCAGTTCATTGGATCCCATGCTGAAACTTTGGATCCAAGAGTCCACCAGATCCAAAAGGCTTGGAGCCAGATGACTCCAGGAAATACCTAGGAGTTGTAGAACAGACTGCCTTCGGATCTGGTAAGGACATCCCCCAGGGGTAACGGATCTAAGGGCTCTAAAACAGTAGGTCAGATCGTGGATGGAGAGACCAAAAGGGAATTAGTCCTAGGTCAGCTTGTGTATCCACTGGGAGACTGAGATGGGAGTACCCCATCTGGATGTGAACTCTCAGGAATTTTCTCATCATATCAACGTCAACCTTGACTAAACTCCTGAAGATCTGAGAGAAGAGGTGGTTGATGAAGGTCTTGAATGTCTACTTGGAGAAGGGAGCAGAAATGTGATCAGATCCTTTAGGGGAAGAGGTTATCGGATCAGAGGTGATTTTCATTTCAGAGTAGACTAATCCGAGATGGTCAAATCTGATTTTTTTTTTTATTTTAGCAGGAGGCTCAGGAGGAGGAAATGAAGCAGATGTGGGATCCTGCGACTTCTTATGAGATTCTTTATCTTTGGAAGCAGAGTCAGGCTTTCCCTTCTGAGCTTTTTTTTGAAGGGGGTTGAGCCCCAACTCAAGCAGAAGTGGAAGGGAGAAGGCCCTTCAGTATTACTTTGCACCTCCTGTCTGAGAGCGCTGGAGATGAAACCAGAGCAAATGGAGCAGTCCGCATATAAATGTGTAACTCCTAAACAGTACACACGTTCCCTGTGGGCATCTAAGTTTGGTGTTTTATCCTCACAGGTGATACATTTTTTTAAAGCAGTTTGGTCCGTCAGCCATATTGGCCTAACTAAGCTACGGAAAGAAATAAAACTACAAAAACTTTTGTTTTGTATTAGAAAGGAAAGGTAAGGCAGAAAAAGATAACTACCAACAATGTTAGGCAAAAAATACTCTAGAGAGAGTAAAGAAAAGTTTTGATAGCAACGTACCAGCAATAGTACTAAACAGAGGTCCCAAAAGAACAGTGACAATCACTCAGAAAATCATGTACAAAAACTAAAAAAGCAATCAAGGGAGCAAGGCAAGATAAGGGAAATCAATGCAAATAGCAGAAAATTTACCAAAACTCAATACTTCATTAGGAAATTACCCAAAGGCTCGAAAGAGAGGATCCACATCTGTACCAAAGTGGCAACAAACGAGATCTGAGGTATGTTAGGTTGGTGGGGCATTATGGGTAAAGGAAGGAGCTTGAGAGTTTGGATCCAAGGATCTGGTAGAAGTGGCTGAGTCATATCAGATTCCTATCAATTGAGAAAGAATGAAAATTACATTATCAGATCCTGAGATTTTCTGCTGCACCAGAGAAACTCGAAGGAACACATGGTATTAGTTTTTAGAAAGTACAAATAAGCAACTAGAATGGTGAACTACATCCAGATTTGTTCCTTGAAAGGGCACATCATCTGTATGCTCCAAACTTGGCCATGAGAATGCAGCAAAGACCTGTATTAGTAAGGATGCAATCATACCAGCAGAAACAAATTGCTAATGACAAATCTCTGGAAGAATGCATTAAAAATGGAGACAGCAAAGTATTTGTGGAAAATGGTTATTCACTGTACACCAGCCAGAACAGAAGCAAGTTTATCCCAGCAGTCGGGGAATGCAGAGAGGCAAATGGGAGATTCAAGATGCTCTATGCAGCTGCCAAAAAAAAAAAACTTTCCTTGAGGATCAAAATTATTTTTTTGATACAGTAGAGACTTAGAAGGATATAAAGTTTAACCAAGGAAGAGTGGGCCAAGCCAACAGATGGAGATTATGTTTCTCATTCTTCGGACAAAAAAATCCCATAGAGGGATTTTGCAGTGAAAGCTTTCCCATTATCCCAAAGGAAAATGCTTCACAGGAAAACAAAAAAAAAAAAAAGCACAGGAGATGACTAGAAGCAGCCAGAGTATCTTGTACTTTAACCAGAGACTGGTGTTGAGATATGGAGATGACTAAGCAGCAGACCACCGACACTGAAATTAACAAATGGGAGACTATAAAGCATCTGCCCCATTGGATATGGGAAAAAAACATATGAAATATAGCTTTGCAGAAAGAGTGGTCGAGAAAGACTGGAATTTTGCTGAACTATAAAGTATATACCCCACTTTACGCCATTGCTGTTTAGGTGGACACTTAAGGGAATGAAGAATTAACTCCAAGTAAACCACTTTTTGTTCAAACCAATATTAGCATAAAAAATTTACGATGTTAAGTACATGTTGTACTGTAAAACCAGTTTTGCGTAGTAGGTAGTCATACGTACTTTAAATGTGAGGTGAGGAAAGGATTATCAGTGACTGCTGCATATGGTTAAAGTTGATAAAGCAAAGTACTACTTAGTTGTAAGATGTACAGACTTTATACTTTAACATTAGAAAGGCTGGCCAGAAGCAAGCTACTGTTAAAAGAATTTTGTGATCGTGGGTTGCTGGTGTGGAGGTTGGAATGTAAAAATATATTTATATACATAGCATTAATACTGATTTCCTTTGTTTTTACACAGGTGGAAGTCTAGATAAAATGTCCCTGACAAACAGCAGACAGGGTTTTTAAGCAAACAGGCTTGGAAAAATAAAACAAAACTATGAAAGGTATGCAAAATGGTTACATTCTTACATTTGTAAGGTTATTAGCTTGCTTTTCCTCCACTGGAAAATGCCTTGAGAGGAAGACAAGAAGTCGACAGGTGCAGCCAATTAGCCAGAGGTGGACTACGCATCTCTGTTCTGAATGAAAGTCAAAGATTTTTTCATGCAACTGTAAAGTGGATAGTTCTTTTTTTCTCTCATTGCTGACTGCTTTTACTTGGAGATGAGCTGTCTGGAGATATAAATAATCATGAAAGTACTGAGCACTCTGTGCTGACAGAAATGCAGCATTTAAAGATAAAGTGGCAAGCAGTCCAGAGAAAAATAAAGTTTAAAACTGTCGGAAGTGAGTAAGTAATAGCAGTCTCCCCAGTAGTCTTGTACTTAAATGCATTTAACAGAGCAGTGCATAGTTTAGTTTCTTTATTTAAAGGTAATCAGTGTACTTCTTAGGACTAAAAGGTAAAGTTTAATGAAGAAAACATGCAAGCTGTTTTTCACATCTTGGAGGGGAATAGAGATGACAAAAGAACAGACAGCATTCAGTTTATTAGAGAAGGTGGCTATAAAACAAGTTACGTACTCACCATAACGTTTCATCTGTGCTGTCCGTTTTCATTCTTCAACAGTTGGGGGTTTGGATCTGTCTCTGTTGCTTCTCCCAGATCGAATACCTGAACTTTTGACCTCCTCCCTTTACCCATAAGGAACCACCAGCCTAACCTACCTCAGATCTAGTTTGCTGTCCATATGGCAGACAGAGCAATGTAGAGTTAGAAAGGAATGGATGCTGGAGCTTAAACAAGGAACAGCGGTTCCTAAAAACCCCTTGGATTTCTCCAGAAGTAGGAGGAGAAGGAGGGGGTAAAGAGGGTGGGGAGTTGAGGAAGAATGAAAATGGACAGCATAAATGAAATGTTATGGGGAGTACATACCTTTTTTATCTGATGTTGTCATTTTCATTCATTCCTCAACAGTTGGGACAGAGTCCCCAGCTACCTACATTCTGGTAGGACTCAAAATGATATTACAGAGCACCACTGAACCAAAGGCTGCTCTTCCCCCTAGAGACCAGATCCAGTTTGTAATAAGCAATAAAGGTAGGAGGATTAACCCAAGTTGCACTGCACAAATATCATCTAAGGAAGTTCTAGACATAATGGCTGATGACTTTGCCATAGACCTCATGGAATGGGCTCTTAGAGGTTTTGGTAAAGGCAAACACACTTTCTCATACACAAAGGTAATACAATCAATCAGTTAACCACTTGTACAAGGTCACTTTAGATACTGGTTTGTCTAGTTTTGAATAAGAAAAAGAAGCAAACAATTGTTCACATTTTCTGAAGTCTTTGTTGGGTGCTGTAAAGGTAGAAACATAACTACCTGTGGACATCCAAAAGATACAACATATATTCTCCTTTGTTTGAAAAGTTAAGAAAAAAGACTGGAAGATTGATGACCTGATTAACAGTAGATTCTGACACCACCATAGGCAAAAAGGAAGGACTGGTCCATAAGGAAACCCTATCCTCATGAAAAATGAAGTAAGGTGGTATAGAAGACAATACTTTAAGTTCAGACACTTTTCTGGCAGAAGTGACAGCAACTAAGGAAACAGTTTTCCAGGTCAAAAACTTCAGATCAGACTTAGCCAAGAGTTCAAAGGGAATTTGAGTCAAGGCCTGAAGTACACCACTTAAATCCCTAGCAGGTGGAGTAGGATCCTTTAAATGAGGTTTACGTAAGTAGGTTCCCTTGAGAAAGGCTTAACAAAGGTTTGAGGAAGCTAAAGTAGACTTAGTTACTCCAATATGAAAGTTGGAAATGGCTGCTAATTGTACTGATAGATGAGGAGCTAGTGCCCTCACTGAAAATTGTGGCTAAAAAGTCAAGGACCTTTGAAATCGGTGCAAAAATGGATCTAAATTGTTGCCATGGGCCCAAAAAACAAAGTTTCCATTTACTTTTATAAATTTTTTTAGTGGAAGCTTTATGGGAAAATAAAATGTGATGGATTGGGCTGTTTAACAGTCAAGGGAACTGGAGAAACCATGCAGTTAATCTTCTTCTTTTGGCTTTTCCAGGTTAGGGGTCGCCACAGTGGATCACCTGTCCGCTCATGACTGGCAGTGGAGTTTTACAGTGTCGAGTTGCCAGCCCGGCGCCCAACCTTCCACAGAAGGCACACACACACGCACTCACACCTAGGGCCAATTTAGAGTGGCAATCCACCTGGAGCATGTCTTTGGGATGTGGGAGGAAACCGGAGCACCCGGAGGAAACCCACGTGACCACAGTGAGAACATGCAGATTCCGCACAGAAGGCACCCCAGCCGAGGATTGAACCGGAGAACCTCTTGCTGTGAGGCGGCAATGCTGACCACTGCACCACCGTGGCTGCCCAGAAACCATGTAGTTAATCTGAGACCTAATACATCCAGATGAGAAAAGGGAGGTAAAGAAAGTTAAACTTACTGGAAGGTGAAGATAAGTGTAAAAAGTTTTAATCCAAAGCTCCAGAGCTTGCAATCTACATCTGATCGCAATTGCCACAAACAAGGTCTGAGGTAAGTTAATTTAGTGGGGCATTATGGGTAAAGAGGAGCTCAAGAGTTCAAGTATTCTACGATCTGGAAGACGCAGTTGAGTCAGATCTGAGGATCAGATCTGAACCCCCAGCTGTTGAGGAATGAATAAAAAATGACATCAGATCATGCAATTTGAAATGGTAACCTTAACTTTAGATTGTGTCTGTGGGTGCAGCTATCAGTTTGAGGTAACCACTCCCATCTGCAGGGGTACACTTCATTTGCTGAAAAAGTACACAGTTTTGTGTGTTTGCTCCAAGTTATAAGAGGATGGGGTTCTGCAAAATGAAAGTTAAGTACCTACTATAATGCCACATTCAGGTTGCCGCCTTCCATCCTTCTCCACTTGTGGCGTTATCAGATTAGTCTGGATCTGGAACCTGCACCACAGACTCTTCAGATCCAAAGATTCACCTCCTCTCCCATAATGTACTGCCATCCTTGTTTCTCCTCAGATGAAGTTAGTTTTACTACGTTCCAAGAAACAGATGGATAAAACCATGTTCTAAGAAATAGATGGAGGAAAAAAACTCCAAGGTATGACAGGCAGAAGGGAACTACACAAACAGTCTCAAAACATGGGCTTCAGGCAGACTTCCAAGATGACTGCACACTAATCAACAGCTTAATTTCAGTGTAAAAAAAAAAGAAAATGAGAAATAAAAGCTAATAATTCCACCAGCTTAAGTAAAATTCAATTACTGGCAAGTAAGCAGCACACTGCCTGGATGCCACTAAAGGAAAAATTTAAATAATATTAAATAAAATCAACTAGAAAAGGTGAAGAGAAAACGATGACTGTGAAGAATCCTGCATCTCAAGCAAAATAATCATTTCAAGCTTCAGCTTTGGTACAAGAGGTAGTTTCTAGTAATTTAGAGGGGAGAAAAATGTACTTAGAGTTGATTAAAATAAATTAGAGTACATGAACTCAAACAACAAAAGGATGAAAAAAATAGAAGCCTTAACTTGCTATTCAGATGAGTTGATAAAAGTGAAAAAAAAAAAATCAGAGACTTAAATGAAGAAAAGGCTAGCTAAGTTTGCGATTTCTCAATTGAAACCAGTTCAAAAAATGGTATAGTTAAGGCACAAAGAAGAGAAAAAAAAACCTAAGATATTCTGTTGAACCAGAGAAACTGGAAGGAACATCAACAAATCAAACGGCATCAGAAATACTCTGAATTTAAACCTCTTCTGCAACATCAAACAAAAGGTTTGGAGGGACAGTTGTATATCAAATAGTATACAGCTCCTCTGGAACAGACTCCCCATCTAAATACAACAAAGTTCTTCCCTGTCCACATTCAAGCACAACTTAGATCTACAAATGGGAAACACAAAATGTACCTTAAGACTGTCCTCTGTACTATTAACGGACAGAGGCAGCTCCAAAATGTTTTATTCCATGCACAGCCCTTAAAAGTATCTATGACATGATCCCAGTCAATCTCATTAGGAGTAATATATAATTATCAACCACGGGATAGTCGAGGCCAAGCTATAACCAATGGGATAGGTTATTTCAAGTACAAAGAGGGAAATTGGCAAGGCTTAAAATGGCCCACAAGGACAGTTAGCCTAACACTTGCCTATGAAAAGGCTGCACTAATTTTATGAATACACAAATAAGCAACTGGACTGGTATTGCATAGCATTTGTTCATTGAAAGAGACCATCTAGTCTATGTTCCAATCCTGGTCATGAGAAAGCAAGCAAGATCAATATTAGTAAAGATGTAATCATACCAGCAGTAGCAGAATGGCAAAGTATTAAAAACTGCAGCCAGTAGAGTGCTTGTGGAAAATGATTATTCACTGTACACCATGCAGAATTGAAGCAAATTTATCCAAACAGGGAATGTCAAGAGGCAGGTGTAAAATTCAAGCTACTCCATCCAACTGTCTTCAGAAAATTATTTTCCTGGAAGATCAAAGACATTTTTTTTTTATAAAGAACAGGCTAAGAAGGAATACAAAAGTTTATCCAACAAAAAGTGAGCCATCAAACAGAAGTGGCTTCATTCTTCTAACAATACAATAAAACTCGGAGATTCTGCTAATGAAAACTTTCCCAATGTTCCAAAGGAAAATGTTTGAGAGAGAAAAAAGCATAAAAGTTGACAAAAAAGATCGGGAGTCAGTGGACTTAACAATAGTCTGGTGTTTGAAGATGGAAATCAACAGGAAAAAAAAACAGCAACAATTACATTAGTAAATAAATGTGACATTATAAAGCAATCAAATTTGTGAAATATGGTTTCATAAAAGGCAGATCATGCCTACTCAACCTGGTGGACTTCTTTGAGAAGGTCACCAAAGCAATGGATTAGGGCAAAATGGTTCACACTGCCTACTACCCTGACCGGCCAAGGCATCTGACACAATACCCCACTCAGACATTGTTGACAAACTCAAGAGGTTAGGTACAAACCCAAATGTCATCCGGTGGACAGCCAACTGGCTCACAGACAGGACTCAGGAAGTTAGAATTGGGGAGTCCACCTCTACAAAGAGGCCAGTCACAAGTGGAGTCCCTCAGGGCTCACTCCTTGGACTGCTCCTTTTTGGCATTTACTTCTCAGAAGTCAAGGTCAATGTCAGTGGTCTCTGGCTGACTAAATTTGCAGATGACTGCAAATTAGGAGCCATCATTGAATCTCACATTGACACAATTGTTCTCCAAGAGGGGCTGACACAGACAAACAACTGGTGTCGCACAGTCAGACTAAAACTACATGCCAAGAAATGCAGAACAGTATTCTTCGGGAAGTCATCCATCCCTGGTAACTATCACATTGACAACACACCCCTTAGAGTTGACCCAGTAGTCAGGGACTTGGGGACACACACATATAGTCATCTAGACTTTGATCATCACGTGTCTACAGTGGTGAGGAAATCATTCCATGTTGTGCAACTTATAAACAAAGTTATGGTATCTAAGTCCATGGAAGTCATTGCTCCAATGTATTAGACATTCATCAGATCTACCATTGAGTACAATGCCCCCTTTGGTATGTACCTAACCAGGCATATTAAACAACTGGAACATCCACAGAGGTTCTGCATTAAAAGAATACAGGGCATAAGTAATGTGTCCTATGCAGATTGCCTCATGGCCCTATTCCTGTATTCTGTCTCCCACAGGCTTTTGAGGGGAGATCTATGCCTGGCATACAGGGCAATGTCAGACCCCACTCTGATGGACCTCCTGCATATCCACAAAACAAACAGTACCAGAATTACTCATTTTAAAGACTTAAACCTTACCTGTGATATAAATAGGACCTGTTGGAGAGAGAGGTATGTATCCCAGACATTACCCCGTCTATGGAACAGGCTCCTCATCCATGTAAAGAGTTCCTCCCGAATCCAATTCAAGTGCAACTTGGCCAATTGGATGGGAAAACGGAGTTTCATCCCTGGTTTGGCACCTATGTCTCTGATGCAAACAGGTAACCTGCAAATGGTTCATCTCTCGGGCCCATGCTTACACTTACAAGGATATCAGAACTCATCAGAGATTTGGTATGCATGGCTAGGCTTAAAAAGGCCCTTGTGGTCATTAGCCTAGTAAACACCTATGAACAAGAAAAAGTTGAAAGATTGGAGTTTTGTTGACTTTGTTTAACGTCTGGGGGACTTAACGCATAAGCTAACCCCCCCCCCTTCATGTAGCTAATGTTTGGCAGGACACTAAAGGCAAGCAAGGCAAGAATGAAGAAAACTACGTAAAAGATTTGTTCTCAACAGTACATGTATGAAAAATTCCATGTTACATAGGTTAAGCATTTTCAGTTTTTGTTGCATGGGATAAAGATGGTGAAGTAAACAAGTGACTTTTTTCCAAAAAATATGGACCTTACAATGTAAAAAGAAAAGAAAGACTGGATAAAATGAGGTGGGGAATGGGATGTAAAAGTGCACAGATTATACTATATGTACAGTTGATATATCCTCTCAATTTTGCAAATGTGAATGTCTATATTAAGGCCTTTGACCTAATCTAATAACTTTCTTTGAAAACAAGTAAATAAGAGGACCCTGAAGAACAGGTGGCAATTAGTGTAAATAGGAGCACTGGCTATAACATGCATCTTAGCATGGATAACCTTAACGTTAGGTTAAGTTATGCCTGTGTGTGCCACTGTCGATTTGGGACAAATGTTCCTATCAGGAGAGTTAGGCTTCATTACTTGAAGATGCATGTAGCCGTGTGTATTTGTTTTAAATTAACAGGTTATGGGGATGTTTGGGTTGGCTTTTTACTTGAGAGTTTTCAATAAAACAGAAAGTCTTGTAAAATGTCACAGATTCAAACAGAGATAAGAAACAACTGTATTAGAGATCAACCTGCCAAATATTAGTGGGAGCATGGATCACAAAAGCTGGAAACAGACATTTAAGAAAAGCTGTTTTATATATATATATATATATATATATATATATATATATATATATATATATATATAGATAGATAGATAGATATATAGATAGATATGTATATATATATATATATATATATATATATATATATATATATAGATATATATATATATATATATATATATATATATAGATATAAACATTTTATATATATATATATATATATACAGATATATATATATATATATATATAGACAGATATGTGTATATATATATATATATATAGATGTATATATGTATGTGTATATATATATATATATATATATATATATATAGATATAAACATTTTATATATATACACATTATACACACACACACACACATATATACATATACATATATATACACACATACATATATAATCAGTAGGATTAATAACTTATA
Organism: Protopterus annectens; assembly: GCF_019279795.1. Taxonomy (NCBI): domain Eukaryota; kingdom Metazoa; phylum Chordata; order Ceratodontiformes; family Protopteridae; genus Protopterus; species Protopterus annectens. The sequence continues at coordinate 317,065,972 of NC_056743.1, read as the reverse complement.
ATGGGTACACTAAACATATTTTGGAATGTAAATGGCTTCACAAGTATAGACAAAAAGATAAGAGTACTGAATTATATTAAGAAATGCAGAATGCAAACAGCAGTGTTATAAGAAACACATTTGGAAAGATATGAGCATGTGAACTGGATAAAGAAAGGATTTCAGGATATTCAATAGAATATGTGAGGAGAGGTGAAAAACTGACAATACAGATGGGACATTATGGCGAGTACGTAACTTCTTTATCTGATATTGTCAATTTTTCATCTCACCCTCACATATGGGAGAGAGTCCCCTGTTTCCTATATCCTGGGCGGACTCATGGAAGGATGTTCTTCAGAACCATCGAGCCAAAGAAGGCTCTTCTCCTGGAGACCAAATCCAACTTATAGTGAAAGATAAAGATATGACGAATGGACCACGTGGCCGCTGCATACATTTCACCCATGGAAGCATTAGTCTGAAAAATGGCAGATGTGGCCATAGCCCTAGTAGAATGAGCTTGAATAGGTTTGGAAGGCTTCATACTCTTTGAGGTGTAAATAAAATAAATGATATCAGAAAGTCATCTTGATATAGTAACCTTTGAGACTGGTAGACCTTTTCCTAGGGCCTGCAAAGGCAAAGAATAACAGATTTGCTTTCCGAAACTCTCTAGTTCTATGCAGACAGAATTGTAATCTTACATGCGCATCAAACAAATGCAGAACATACTCACCTTTGTTGCAGAAGTTGGGAAAGAAATTAGGCAAATGTATGGTCTGATTAATAATGGTTTGAGAGCCAACTTTGGGTAGAAAGGAGGGGCTGGGTATGCAGAGAGAGACTGTCTTTATGGAAAATCAAGTATGGAGATTGAGAAGATAGAGCTTGAATATCTGATAACTGTCTTAAAGATGTAATAGCCACTAGAAAAATCATTTTCCAATAGAGAAACTTAAAATCACAAGTAGCTGCTAGTTCAAATGGGGGTGAATCAGACATAGTAGCAAATTAAGATCCCATGGGGGAGAGGGATCCTTGTAAGGAGGTCTTAACAGCAGGGTTCCTTTCAAGAAGGCTTTGCAAAGTTTGTGGGAAATGAGGGACAAGTCATCCTCCCCAGTACAAAAGTCTGAAATGTCTGCTAATTGTACTTTAATTGTAGAGGCAGCTGCTCCTTTATTAAAATGCTGGGCTAAGAATTCTACGGCAGAAAGAATAGGGGCTGTAAGGGAATCTATATTGTGCTGTTGAGCACAAATTACAAACCTTTTCCATTTACTCCTTTAAAGTTTTTGAGTGGATGATTTATGAGATGACATCAAAATATGACGGACTGTGGAAGAGAGCATGGATTGGCTGGCAATTAATGGAACTGGAGGAACCAAGCTGTCAGCTCGAGGTTGCGAAGATTGGAATGAGTCATTCCTGTTGGGTGTGACAACACGTCTGAAATGGGTTCCAAGATCCAGGGTTCCTTCTGTAGATGTGGCCAGAGGAAGGGAAGCCATTTTTGTCAAGATCAACATATAGCATTGAGGATTACTGTTCTCTTCAACCTGCTTGCTTTCTGAATGAATTTAGGGATCAAGGGAATTGGGGGAAAGACATACAACAGACCGGGAGGCCAATCATGTAGGACAGCATCTCTCGGGGATTCCCCCGATGGGGGGAATCAGGGCAAAGTAGTTGCTCAATTTGTTTAGGGTAGAAGAAAAAAGATTACTAGCCCCATCTGCAGAAAATATCTTCCGATACCTTCTGGTTGAGGGACCAGTCATAAGGCAATGAGACTAGATCTGCTCAACTTGCCTGTTATCACGTTGGACTTTCCCGGAATGTGCATTGTTATGAGAAAGCAGGTGGATGAAATCGCCCACTGCCACACTCTGAGGAGATCTCGACACAGAAAGTATGATCTGTTTTCCACCTTGTTTATGTACCAGACCACTGACAAGTTGTCTGATTGACTAGCCACTGTCCCCAGAGGAAAAGCAGTCTGGAATGCTTACAATGTCAGAACCACTGCCTTCATCTCCAAGATGTTTATGTGCAGATTTGCCTCATCTGCAGACCAGGTTATTTGGACGGTCTTCCCCAGATTGCGCACCCCCCTCTTATCTGGGAAGCATCTGTGGTCACTGTGGCCTGTGGCTGAGGGGGAACAAAGGGTCAACCTTAGGTCAACTGTTCTGACTGAATCCACTATGAGAGGGTCCTTTTGCATACGTTTGTTATGAGGATTTGGTGAGATACTGATTGGTGGATAACTGACCACTGAGCAGCTAGAAGCCAATGTAGTATCATCATGTGGAACCTAGCTAACGGGACTAACACTATTGCCACAGCCACTGATCCTAAGGCTTGCAGAACGTGATGAGCAGCTACCTTCCTATTTCGAATCAGTCTGTGCGTTTGACATTTGACTTTCAACACTCTGGAGGGGGAAGGTTTGCAATCATCTGGGTAGTACCCAATACCACCCCTTTGAACTCTCGTGTTTGTGAAGGTTCCAAGTGTGATTTTTGGTAATTTATAGTTATGCCTAGTTCTGTGCTGATATGAAGAACAGAGTCTCTTTCATTTATCATTAGATGCCTGGTCAGTGCATATATGAGCCAGTCTAAATAAGGAAACACCCAGAATTCTTCGTCGTCTCTGGTGAGCCGCAACCACTGCCATGCATTTGGTGAACACTCTGGGAGCGGTACGGAGACCAAAACGTAGCACTCCGAGCTGATAATAACTGGCTCCCAACTAGAAATGTAGGTGTCTTCTGGAGTCTCTGTCCATTTTTATATGGTAGTACACATCCTGAAGATTTAGACCACACACCCAATTGTCCTTTTCCAGGAAAGGAATTATCAACTGAACCATGAACATTCTGAATTTGCTGCATCAAACAGATCTGATTAATCTGCTGTGATCCAGAAGTGATCTCCAGTCCCCCGTTTTCTTTAGAACTAAAAACCTTGAGTAAGTTCTGAATCCTCTCTGGTCATGGGGGACCTCTTGGATGACACTTTTTCTAGCAGTTTTTGAATTTGGGTAAATGCCTGCTGCTCCCTTTGACTGGGTGAAATGTCTGGGATTCTTCCATCTGAGTGGAGGGGGTTGACAGAAGGGAATTCGATAAACCCTGGATATTACCCTCTCCACTCACAAATCAGAAGTTACATTTTGCCAGGCTCTCCAGTGCAGGGATAGTCGACCCCCGATTGCCTCCAGAGGTGGACAATCAGACCTCCCTTCAGAAGCGCTGGAAGGGTTTCCCAAAATAAAGGTTCTTGGGACCCCTGGTTTTGTGGGCCTCTTCTGCTCAAGGGTGGCATCTTCCATTATTCCCCCACTGCCTCTGGGGGGGAAAAATCTCCATACGTGTCCTGGTAAGAACTCAAACTTTTTAAAACACATTTTTCCACCTCCAATGACCTTTTGGATAGGGTCTCTGAGGGGCAGACAAACTTGAATAGTGTAGCTGTCAAACAGGGTGTTGACAAAGACTTAAAAGACTCCGCAAAATCGCAGAACATCCAGGCATGCCTCCTCACAGAGATGCCAAAACCCAGTGCCCTACTCATTCCTTTGGCTGCATGTGTGATGAGCCTCCTGGAAGAGCTAACTACAGAGAGTAAGGTAGCTAGCTGGGAGGTTACCTTTTCCTGTGCTACCTCAGCTACTGCTCCTTCAAAGGTATCTGATAACTCCTTAATCAGACCCCTTTGCAACCTTGGGAAATGGGAAAGAAAGTTCAGCGACTGTAGGGCAAAAGTCACTGAAAAGAAAACTCACTTCATGCATCTAACCATCATCCTGGAATCTTTATTAGGAGGATGGACAGTGGAACTCAAAGTTCATTTTTGATTGCTGCCACCATGACCATGTCATCTACTGCAAACTCTTTTGACCAGAAGGCCTTATATGATGGGACTACAATTATTTTGGTCTCTGGGAAATGTGCTTGATGGGAGTCGTGGGTCTCCCACTCCTGCCAATAGACAAGACCTATGAGCTCATCACTGGGCGGAGTCACCCAGGAGGAAGATGGGCATGAACCAAAGGCTGTCAGGTACCACTCCTCAGGTGAAGGACTGCTGGACTGGCAGCCATCTCTGTTTCAGAATTTCTAGAATCTCCCAGAAGGAAACATCCTCAGGAAGTGACCATGGGGATCTTTCTCTCTCATCAAGGTCAGTGTCTTCAGTGGCGGACTCCTCCGTGGTTTCCAAATGCTTCATCTTACGAAGCATCTTCCGAGGGACCTCCTCAGTGGGGTACTCTGGGGAGGTATCAGAAAAGAAAAGGTTCTGTGGCACCTGCGCGCTCCCACTGTCCCGGTGGAATGTACTAGTCAGAAGAAGTGCAGCAGGAATCCTGATGGAAAAGAGGATCTGAGGGGGCAGATGACCTTTTTGACCTTTTAGATGCAGTGGCAGCTTGAGCCCTCTCCAAGGTCCAAAAAGGCTGACTGTTCCTGAGTGGAGGATAACTCCAGCTCTGGCAAACAAAGTTTGCGGGTCGGTGCCCCCTCAAACCTGGAAGACAGCTCACCCGGGGTGGAAGCCAGAGCCGAGCTCACCTGTGCCAAAGCCCAAACACACATCGACTGCTCCGATAGTCCGGTGGCTGAGCGCACTCAAGGACTATGAGGTTCACTATGACTCTGGCAGCTCTCCAGTTCTGAAAAGCACAATGAGCTCAGAGCAAAAGTCTGATCCGAAGGAAGAGATGCCTTCAGATCCAACCTGAAAGACACCAGGCGTATCAGATTTGAGGGCTGCGAAGCTTGCTCCAAAGTCGGAGTACTAGTCTTGTATAGCCCTGGAACCATGTGGGTCAAGGCAGAGGGGGACTCTGTAATGCCCTGCGCTCATAGGATCTTCTGTACCAAACATTCCATGTTGTCCTCAGTAAGGCTCCAGGTTGAATGGGAAGAGGGCGCAGACAGGAATTTAGGCCTGGATAAAAAGGGAGACGGCAGTCTAGAAGCGACTGGGTGTATGGTAGGGGAGTACCGGGTTCTTGGGAGTGTCATAATAGGTTTGAAAGGACTTTCATTAGGATCCGGTACCAACTAATCTGATCTATCTTTATCGGATAAAACTGGAGCTGAAGACACCAGATCCAGTTTGGTAGTGGTTGGCACCAAAGGGTCCGAGCGAGACATAGGTTCGATAGATTTTGAAGTCTTTGCTTTTGGGTCCGACAAATCTGATGGAGCTGAGGAAGGTCTCTTCTTTCCCTTGTCACTGCTTTTTGAAGACAGGGAAGAAGCAGGGCTCGAATGAGATGATTTTAACTTGGGGAGTCAAAGACCTGCATTGACTACCAGAAATAGCCTCTTCAAAAGCTGACGGTAGCATTCCCCTTAACATGAGATTATTTTTTTCTTTCAACCAAAGCTCTATGGTTGAAAGAATGATCGATGGCACAATCTTACTTTAAATCGAGAGGCCCTCAACAGTAGTTGCATAGGGAGTGCGAATCACTAGATTATTTTATGCCTGCACTTTGTGCATTTTTTAAAACCTGCAGGCTTATAAGTTTCTCTGCCATAGGTCTCACAAAGTAACATCGAAAACAAGTAAAACAATGAGAATACTCTACTAAAACACCAGAAATGACGAGGATAAAGGAAAGATTTTTTTATTAGAACAGAAAGGTATGAAACTACTAACAATAGTAGCTAAGACTACCTAAAAAGGTAAAAAACAGGGAGGGGAGTAACCTATGAAAAAAGGGTTACTAGAGGAACAAGGCAAGAGAGAAGTTAAAGTAACCTAATAAAAAGGCAGTTACTGTAGAAAAAGTAGTTCTAAAGTCAAGAAGAGACAGAAATAGAAAAAATACAAGAACAAAAATAATTAGGCAAGTAGAGAGAACAAAAAGCTTATAAAAATAACCTGACAATCCAATAGCTGAATGGAAGGATCATGTCTTCACGAAGCAGCAAACGAGATAGGAGGTAACAGGGAGAGATGCACTGTGGGGGGGTGGGGTAAGGGGAGGTATCCAAGAGCTTATTTCGTTGCTACGAGCTTAGCAATGGCCGAGATGCATCCGATGGATCAGATCCAGAACCATATGTGAGGAAAAGATGAAAAACTAACAAAATTGCCAACTCCAGAGCACAAAAACAATTAGCACAACCACCTAGGCAAAGGAAAGTAAGAAAAGGTTGTTGCCAAACTTAGGGAACCTATAACAAGATATCCTGTAGAGATATTAGAGGTATTTCAGAAATTTTATGAACATTTTTATAAAGCAGATGAATGTGGAAATCAAGAAAAAGTACAAATGGAAATATTTGTAGAAGGCTTAAGCATAGCAAGGTTAGAGTAGATGGGGATGAACAATTAACAGTTAAGATCGGAAGAGATGAGAAAAACTGTGATGTATAATTAATCTTCAGGAAAGTCTCCAGGAATAGATGGTATTTCTGTGGAAGTAAGGAGGGAAGAAAGTGATAAAGATCTGGAAGATTTTCTGTTAACAGTATTTTCAAACAAGGTAAGCACCAACATCTTGGAAGAAAGCAGTGGCAGCTATAAAGTATAAAAGCCAGTAAAGACCCATCAGACCCAACTACATATGAACCCACTTCAATTTTAAACCATGATTACAAACTGCTTATATCTACAATAAATAAAATAATGAAAACGATGTTGCCAAAATGGATATAGATCAATGGGGTTTTGTGGATTTGAGGCAGACATTTGACATTAATAAAAAAATGATGCTGCACAGGGAAGTAAATTTAAGATGTGGTGGTGGTGCTGCAGTAACGTTGTCACCTCACAGTAAGACGCTGTCCGGTTCGATTCTCAGCTAGAGCGTCTTCTGCATGGAGACATGCGTGAATGGGCGTACCTTCATTGAAGGTTGTGCGTCAGGGCTGGCAACTTGGCACGTAAAAATCTACTGCCAATCATTAGCGGACTGGAGTTCCGCTGTGGCGACCCCTAACTGTGAAAAGCCAAAAGACACAACTGCTGCTGTCGATGGGTCTTGATGCAGAAAAAGCATTTGAAAGATTAAGCTGGGATTTTATGAGTATAGGACAATGGAAGTATTTGCATTCCCTGATGCAGTAATATGGTTAATTGGGTCTATTTTGGTAGACCGAATTTACACTTACCCAAACTGCAGATCACAGAGACGACAAACTGAAATTGCAATAAACAGAACCTTTACATTACTGAAGTTTTTTTTAAAGGGAAAGAAGACACTTGACCAACATTTAACAAAATAACACATCAAACTATGTCAAACGCACAAGGTGGGGACTACGCCTCCCATACCCACTACACCTAACTAAATATACCAACTCTGGAATCGCACTACAGTCGGGAAAAGGGCAAATTTCCCCATGTTGGCCAGTATCGCCATTCCCTGTAAAAAAGATCTGTGACATTCAGGTTCGGTTTATTGAAAGTTCAGTGTTGTCATCTCCAGACTCTGTAATTCGTCTAAGTGTAAATTCGGTCTACTGAAGCAGACCTGGTTAATCAGGAGGCTATATGAGGGATCAAAGGCAAGAATTCAAGTGGAAGGCTATCTTCCCTGATTAAGTTGTTTCTAAACAGAGGAACCAGGCGGGGGTGCCCCCTTTTCCCTTTATCTGCTTTACATTTAAAGCCACTTCCAAAGAAAATTCGGGACTTAGAAATTCAAGGATATAACTGGTATGGCAATCAAGAAAAGCTGACTATTTGCAGATGATATTTTCCAGAAAATGACATTTCATAGTTGTGGAATATTTTGAGACAGTTTCAAGTCTTTTCAGGATATAAAATTAAAGATAAAACAAAAGCTATAGCCATAAATTAAGTACCCACACATGAATTTTTTCACAGTACCTATATTTATGGGGACAGAAGGTAAAGTATTTAAGAGCATGACTTAAAAAGGCTTCTGTTATGAATATGGAAAGTAAGATACAAGCAGTGAAAAATGTTTTAGTCCCTTTAGTTTTATATGAAGGCCGTCCATATATTCTCAAATAGGTGAGAAGTTGTGGGCATTAAGAGCTGAAGGCATTTATCTGGGACAGGAAGAGGGCAAGGGTTAAAATGATCCTTCAAAAAGAACAAAGTGGTTTAGGATTATCTGATTTGAAGGGAAATTTTAGAGTTATACAACTGAGACTGATGTACACAACACAAGCAGAAAGTTGTAATTCAAAGTGGAACAAGACAATGATGATGAAGCAGGGTGGGATTCAAGAAATATGGACAGTGGAATTCTGGATGCAGATCCGAAAGGAGAATAAACCGCAGCCATAGGGAATATTACACTCAAAAGTAGAAGAAAGTATTCTAAAAACAAGAATGGAAGGTAACATTGCTGATAGATATGACTGCAAGCAGGGGTAGGGGAAAATAAGCAAGAGGGGGCTGAACTGGAGAAACAAATAATTAGAGAGCAAAAGGTAAAAGAACAGGAAGAGGCCAATAAGACAACATCTGGACTGCAAGATAGACTGCTTTCCATACCAGTGACTGATAAAGAGTACAGGCAAACAGAATGGGACAAGGGAATCCTAAATGAAAGACCTGTGCTCTGGTAGAGTTTTTAGTTGAATCTAGAACAGAAGCAGTTGTTAAGAAAAGGATAATTGGTATGGCATAAAATACTGCACGACTGTAAGAATCAATCACAGGAGGTTAGAAAAGAGACTGGACAAACAATTTACAAGGGAAAAGGAGGACATAGATATGGCCCCAGTGTATGTGATAAAGTCTAGAAGGTTTAGAATTTTTTGCATTTAAGTGTTTGGATAGGTATTTTTACGTTTTCCTCAAATGCTGGAGGAGGAACTGGGAAAAAGAAGTTACGTACCTGACATAACGTTCCATGTTAGTTGTCTTCATCTCGCCTTCTTTCTTGCTTGTTGGAATCCTCGGCACCGACTCGGCCATCTTCTATAGCTCGAGGCTACCCCTTATCCCATGATGCCTAGCGCTAGCTACCCAGATCTCGTTTGTAATAGTTAACCCCAGACATAGCCAAAGAATCAACCTGTCCAAACTAACAGGTTGAGCATACCTGTCATACTCTCTAAGTCAGTAGAAGAAACAAAGCAGAGAACACTCAGCCAGTGAAACCTGAACTCCACTCGGCCCAATAGGACAGGGGGATGGAGGGGGGAGACGCAAGAAAGAAGGCGAGATGAAGACAACTAACATGGAATGTTATATGGTAGGTACTTAACTTCTTTATGTTAAGTTGTCTATCTCGCCTTCGTTTCTTGCTTGTTGGGACAGCGTCCCTAGCACCTACGATCCTGGGTGGCTCATTGGAACAGACTCTTCAGAACAGTGGAACCAAAGTTAGCTCTATTCCTGGAGACCATGTCTAACTTGTAAGGAGAAATAAAGGTATGAGGATTTGCCCACGTGGCAGCAGCACAGATAGAGTCCATGGGCAACCTAGACTGGAAGGCTACAGATGTGGCCAAAGCCCTAGTAGAATGACCTTTCGGTTTGGTAGACAATTCTTTGTTTCTTAGTTGACAGATGAAGGTAATAATGTGAGACAACCACCTGGACAGGGTCACTTTGGAGACTGGGAGACCCTGTTTGCCCCTACCATAGGAAAGGAAAAGTTGATCCGACTTTCTGATATCCTTCGTTCTATGCAGGTAAAAACGCAGTTGTCTATGAACATCCAAAAGGTGTAATTTGTATTCTGCCTTGTTGGTGTAGTTAGGGAAAAACACTGGAAGGTCTAGTGATTGGTGTAGATTATTTTCTGAGCAGACTTTGGGAAGGAAGGAGGGATTAGTTCTCAGAGAAACCCTGTCCTTATGAAAAACTAAGTACGGAGGAAGAACACTTAGTGCCTTGAAGTTCCGAGACACGTCTGGCTGAGGTAATAGCTACCAGAAAGAGAGTTTTCCAAGACAGAAACTTAAAGGAGCAGGATGGTGCTGGTTCAAAAGGGGGCATAATCAAGGAGGTTAGCACCAAATTAAGGTCCCAAGGAGGAGGGGGATCTCTCACTGGGGGCCTAAGGAGAGTAGTCCCTCTGAGAAAAGCTTTACACAGCTTATGAGACATAATGCTTAGATTAGAAAACCCAACATGAAAGTTAGAGATGGCCACTAGTTGAGCCCTGATTGTGGCAGAAGCGGACCCAGAATGAAAAAGCTCTGTTAGGAACTCCAAGATTTCGTGAAATGGGGCTGAAAAGGGATCTATGTTCCTAGCCTCTGCCCAACAAGAGAAACGTTTCCATTTGCTAGCATTTCCCAGTAGCAGATTTGTGAAAGGAGACAATAATCTCACACACAGCCAGGGAAATGTTGGTAAGCCTGGCTAGGGTTGGAATTGGATCAACCAAGCTGTGAGCTGGAGTGTTTGGAGGGATCGATGCAGCTCTCCTGATTGATGAATCAGCAGGTCTGGAATAGGATCCAGAGTCCAGGGCTGCTCAAGGAGGTAATGGTGCATGAACAGAAACCAAATCTGTCAAGGCCAGTAGGGAGCAATGAAGATCATTTTGCAACCCAACGATATAGCTTTCTGTATGAGTTTGGGTATAAGAGGGAATGGCGGGAAGGCATAAAGACGTCCCTGAGGCCAATCGTGGACTAGAGCATCTCTGGGAGGGTGACCGGGAAGCAGTAAAATGGAGAAGTAGTTGCTGCATTTGGTGTTGTAGAGGGTGGCAAACAGATCGCAGCAAGGCTATTCCCATTTGCGGAAGATCAGATCTACAACTACCTGATTCAGAGTCCACTCGTGAGGCATGAGAATAGCTCTCCTGAGCCTGTCCGCTATGACGTTGGACTTCCCAGGGATGTGCGTCGCAATCAGAAATCGCTGGGAGGAAATCGCCCACTGCCAGAGTCTGAGTGCTTCTCGACATAGGGGGTAGGACCTGGTTCCACCCTGCTTGTTGATGTACCACACTACTGACATGTTGTCCGTTTGAATTGCAATGGTCCCGGAAGGGAGGGAGTCCTTAAGTGCTTGCAACTCTAGGAGCACTGCTCCCATCTCCAAGACATTTATGTACAGATGGTACTCGTGAGGCTGCCAAGTGCCTTGGACTGTCCTGCCCTGATAATGCCCACCCTATCAGTGAGGCATCCGTGGTTACTGTGGCAACCGGAGAGGGCTGTATGAATGGTCTGCCCTGAGACACTAGTGAGGAGACCATCCACCAGAAAAGGTGTCTTTTGCATGTTTCTGTAATCATGATCATGTGAGACATGGGGAGCTGTTGAAAGGACCACTGTGTGAAGAGAAGCCACTGAAGGATTCTCATGTGAAAATGAGCCAGAGGTATCAGAAGAATTGCCGCTGCCATAGAACCCAGAGTTTGAAGAACCAACCTGACTTGTACCCTTTTGCATTGCATGAGGATATGAACTTGCTGCCGAATCGTGGCCACCCTGTCTGGCGGTAGCCTTGCGGACATACTTCTTGTATCTAAATCTGCTCCTATATAGGTAATAGACTGATAAAGCAACAAGGCAGATTTTTCGAAATTTATAGTAATGCCTAGCTGGGCACAAATTGTAATTGTATAGTCCCTGGCTTGAAGGAGTTGATGCCTGGTAGTAGCAGTAAGGAGCCAGTCGTCTAGATAAGGAAACACCTGGAATCCTTGACGCCTCAGGTGAGCCGTGACTACTGACATGCATTTGGTGAACACCCTGGGGGCTGTGGTGAGACCAAAGGGCAAAGCTCTGAACTGATAATGACTGGCTCCCAGCCGGAAGCAAAGGAATCTCCTGGAGTGCCTGTCCATTTTGATGTGATAGTACGCATCCTGAAAATCTATTGAGCACATCCAATTGTCCTGACCCAAAAAGGGTAGAATGGACTGTAGCGTGACCATCTAAAACCTTGTTCTTTGAACAGACTTGTTTAGTCTGCTGAGATTCAATATTGGTCTCCAGTCCCCTGTCTTTTTTGGTACCAAAAAGAACCTTGAGTAAGTTCCAGATCCGAGTTGGTCTGCTGGGACTTCCTGGATGACTTTTTTTCTAGCAGTCTTGAAATTTCTATGACTGCTTGGGCCCTCAGATTGGGTGGAACATCTGGAAGGGATCTGCTCGACAGTAAGGGAGGTTGGAAGAAGGGAATTATATAGCCTCCGGATATGACTGAGTGTACCCATTTGTCTCGAGTTATGTTTTGCCAGGCTTTTGGGTACAGTGAAAGTCTTCCCCCGACTGCCTCCAGAGGCAGGCAGCTGGGCAACCCTTCAGGGATGCTGGAAGGGCTCGTCAGAGAAGGATTCTCTGCTGCCCTGGTTCTGTGGACCCCTCTGCCCTGAGGGCGGCATCTATTATTGTCGTTTCCTCCTCTGCCCCTGGAGGAAAAATCACTGTGTATCAGGTGAGGCTCCCTGGGATTTCCGAAACCACATTTTACCACTCTTCTGACCTTTGGGATATGGTCTGGAAGGAGTGGAAAAACGGACTCCCATGGCAGAGAGAGTCTTGCCTTTCTGTTCACACCTAGTGAGTGTGTCTTTCACCTGTGGTCCAAAGAGAAATGAACCGTCAAAGGGAGTGTTGGTGAACGACGCTCTAAAAGGTTCTGCAAAATTACATGGCCGCATCCATGCGTGTCTCCTGAGGGCCACGCCTGTACCTGTGGCTCTACTCGCACCATCGGCTGCATAGGAAATGAGCCTCATGGAGGAATTAACTATCGAATTAAGGGTCGCCAGCTGAGAAGCCACTTTAGCTTGTGCCCCTTCAGCAGATGGATCCTGGAGGGTATCTCCAAGCTATTTCAGGAGATCCCTCTGAAGCCTGGTAAAATGGCATAAGTAATTCAGCGACCTCATGGAAAATGTCGCTGAAGCAAACATACACTTCCCGTATCTATCCATGGTCCTAGACTCCTTGTTAGGAGGATGGACAGAGGAAGAAGTTTCCGCTAACTCCTTTTTAGTGGCCGCTGCTACTACCATGGCATCTACGGGAACACTCTTGGTAAGGAACTGTTTATCAGATGGTGCAGTGATAAACTTGCCGGGTCTCCTCGGGGTTGGTTCCACTGTATCCGGGGCTGACCAAGCTCTTCGAGCCACCACTGACATTAGTGGATCGAAGGGCAGAGATACCCAGGAGGTGGAAGGTCGGGAACAGAATGCATCCAGGAATACAGATTCATCCTCGGTAGGGGCTAGGTCAGTCCAGTTCCCCCTCTGCTTAAGCATTTCTAGGATGTCCAAAAAGGAAACCTCTTCAGAGGGGGATCTCGGGGACCCTTCCAATTCATCCAAATCTGTATCCGAAGTGACAGACTCAGGGGAGTCAATGTGTTTCCTTTTGCAATTCCTCTTCCTCCTCTGAATTATCAGGGGAGGCCTCGGAAGAAGAGGAAACACCCAATAGGGTGCTCTGGCGCGCCGGTTCCGCAGGCTTGGGGTCTGGAGGAGGGACAGAGGTTGACGCAGGTACTACAGGGGACGAAGCCAATGGGGTCGGATGTGGAGCTGACTCAGAGACCAGTACACTCCTCATGACATCGAAGGCATCCCTGCCACGATGCAAAGAAGGCTCCGGTTCAGAGGAAACCGGAATCCTTCTCTGCACCAAGGGAGATGGCTCCGAGGCCGATGTAGGAGCCAAGTTCACCTGCGCCTATGCTCCGAGAGGGAGAACGGGGTCAGACAAGGGTCCGATGCCACGTGCCCCCTCTGAGCCTCGGGAGCCTCGGCACCCAGATCCCTCGACGGAAGGCACCATCGAGGCAATTGGAGGCGATGACGGAACCAAAGGGGAAATGGTTATCGTGCCAACGGTTCCACGATTCGAACCCCAACAAACTCCGGCTCCGAGCTCAATGGAGTCGGAGGAGGAACATCGATGAAAGCGGACGAAGCAGACACCTGTTGAGGAGGGCTGGATAACATTTTGGCCAGTGCCTGCGACAACCTACTGACCACTCTTCTCCACGTCGTGATCCGAGAGTCAAGAGGACCAAGAAGAGTGGGAGGATCTGTGACTGCAGTCACTCTGCAACAGGGGAGATAGAGGAGCCGAATGTATAGACTCTAGAGAAGGGGACCTCGGTCTCTTGTGGGTCCGCGATGGCTCCGAAGGTACTGGTGGAGCAGACGGGGAGGCAGTCTCCTCGGTTCCAGCTGGAACCGAAGTAGTATGTAAGGTTTGGGCCAATGACGGCTCTGAACTGGGAGCCGACGATTTGGTCGGTTTAGGAGATTTCACCGGCGAAGTCTTGGCCAGTGAATCCTGGGGCTTAAGAAGACCCCTCAAAATAAGCTTATTTTTGGGCTCCTGCAGAACCCTTGGGCTGAATGCATGGCATACAGAACAAGAGTCCTGCAGGTGCACTGCACCTAAGTAATAGACGCAAGAAGTGTGCCCATCTGTCAGAGACATTTTCTGACAGCATGAGTCACACTTCTTGAATCCAGACACCTTGGATTCTTTAGACATATCCAAGTAGAAAAATACTAACTTACACTGAATTGTTTTTGGCCAAAGGGCTGAACAGCAAAAAACTAAGACACTAATCAAAAACACAATATACTACAGTTAAGTTTTTTTTTTTTTTTTTTTTTTTAAACTAGGAAGCCTCTAACTTAAACGGCTACCTAGGAGGTAAAAAGAAAACTAAAACACTATCTACAAGAGGGATAGGAAGGGGATGAGGGGAAGAACTCTCTAACTTAAACGAGTTCTAAGGCAAAACTACAATTACACTAATACAACAAACTAATTAACGACTATGTTGAAAAAACTATAAACTATCAAAAAAAGAACCCTAATCTGATAGAAAAAGTAGTACAATAAAACTTATATGAGCCTGAGCCAGTAACAACGAACTTCGCAGCTTAAGCGGCAAATGAGATCTGGGTAGCTAGCACTAGGCATCATGGGATAAGGGGTAGCCTCGAGCCAGTAAACAGCTCTCGATCTATAGAAGATGGCCGAGTCAGAGCCGAGGATCGGCTCCGATCCCAACAAGCAAGCAACGAAGGCGAGATAGACAACTTAACATCATATGTTTTGGGAGTGTAATGAGTTGGGAGACTAACAGTTCCCTACAGAATATTCTGTCAGAAATATCGGGTGAGCAAATGGATGAAACTGAGGAAATGATTCTTTTGAGCTGGGACACAGGAACTGAACTGCCTAGACATAGTAAGGGCTTGTTAAGTTCCAACTCTGGTGGCTGCCAAAAAAGCAGTTACTATAAAATGGAATTCCAAGTCTAAACCAAATGCATTTTTTAGTACTGACTACTGTAACAAAGATGAAAGAAACAGAAGTGGGATCTTATGAAAAGGGCAGAAGCAAACTACATAGAAATAGATGGAAACTGCAGGAGCAATACACGCAGAATAATGTTCAGGTGGAGGAGGAGTGAGGTTTAAGGGAAGGCAGGAATTGAGCAATCTATGTATTCTTGAACTGATGAAAGTTATAAAAAAAGAATAGGAATATTATGTTAAAAATGCTAATGGTGAAAATTATAATTTGAATTTAAAGAACCCTTAAGAATTTCCCAGTTTGAGAAGGTCAGAAAGGATAAAAAAAAAAAAAAAAAAAACACAGTTCATTACATTTACAACGTGGCAGAGGTTAGTGGCAAAGCAGGCACTAAATGACTAACACAGTAGTCAGTAGGGCTGAATTCAATAATAAAGAAGTAATTACGCAAAAGGTGTGCGTTTTCTTTTATCACAATTTTAATATTTTTAATTATAGTAATATAGAGTTGAATGAAATACATTTTAACTTATTTATGAAAGGGTTAAATTTTTGCCTAATAAAAAAGAGATGTTATTAAGTTGCTTACTGAATTAAAGTTGTTTGTGAGAATGAAAACTTTAGATTTAATTTATACTGGATCAGATAAAGATAAAGCTGACTACAATAATTTTAGAAGAAACAGTACATTTAACCATCCTTACATCCTCAACTGAGGAATTTTGAAGCTGTTGTAGAAAAAGAATTAAAGGTGGCCTTAAGTAAATCTAAGGTACATTCTAACCTCCCATACCAGGAAAGACAGCTTCTTATGGAATTAAGAAAGAACAAAAATATTAGTGGAATAAAGGGGGTGAGGTAGTTATACCTTGCTAAAATGGAAGAATTATTAGATGATGAAGATAAATACAACATAGTATCGATTAACGAGATCAGTACTGCTTACTCCAAAACAGATATTGGTTTAAGAAAATTAGTACATGATATGATAGATGTAGATCTTTATAATTATTTATGGATAAAAAAAACAGTGATACCCTCCATGTTTGGCACTCCAAAGGTGCATAAAGATTTGAGCAACTCCCCCTTTAAGACCTACAGTTGCAGAAAATGGATCAGAAATGTATGCAATAGTGAAATATATGGATTGAAGATTAAAAACAGTATGGATGGAGCAAAAGGGTATTTTGAAGGACTCATGGGACTTTTTGAAATGTATAGAACAGAAGATTTTTAATAAGGATATTATATTTGTAACAATTATTACTGATTTATTCTCAGTAATTCCTCACACAATAGGTATTGAGTGGTTTATAGAAGCTCTGTTGGTTGGTTGGTTGTAAAGAAATTTATGTTTAAGTATCTTAGAGTTATAATGGAATTTTTAGAAATTCTACTTAATTTTATTCATTCTGAAGAGGAATTTTTTTTAAACAAGTAAAAGGAGTAGCTATGGGGGTGAGTTGTGCCCCCAATTACGCTAACATTGTTTTAAATATGTGGGAGAAAAAAATTATTTTTAACCCCCTTATGAAAGGTGTGGGTGCTTGCACAGGAGGATACTTAGATGATTTGTGTATCTTTTGGACTGACATCGAAGAGAAGTTGAATGAATTTTTAAATTATATTAGTAATACTACAGAGTTTTTAAAATTTACTGATAGTATTACTAAAGATCATGTGGATTATTTGGAAGTAACGATACACAAGGATTTGATCAAAAATGAGTTTAAATTTACAGTATATAGAAAGAGCACCTTTTCAAATTCCTATCTTTATTTTATTAGTGCCCATCCATATAAACAAAACAGAAGCATCTTGAAAGGGCAATTTATTAGGATATAAATAACTACTTCAGATGAAATGGATTTCATATAAGAGTGTGATAAATTAAAGAACGTGTTTTTAGAAAGGAAACATCCTAATAAAATGATACAAGAAATCCTTAAGGAAGTAAGACGGGAGAAAAAACAGATTTTGTCCTATTTTAGGGAAAGGGATTATGGGTCTATATTAAATCAGTGAAAGCTTAAAAAATGAACCTGATTTACTGACCCCATGTAAGCGAAAGTTTACAATTCCGAACACTTAGAACAGCGATTTTTTTCCCCAAGGGAAAAAAAAAAAATCGCTACTCCACAAAAGAAAAAAAGCTTTAAAACATTACATAAAGTGGGTGGTTTCACCCCCCCCCACACACCACCCCTACTTAAATATACCAACTCCGAGATCGCACTACAGTGACGAAAACAGCAAAGTAACGGAGGTGGCCAAGCAATTTCTTTCCCAGGGAAAGAAATCGCTTATATGCCGTTTCGTGCTTTCAAGTTCGATCAAGATGCTTTCAAAAGAATGAGTCTTCGATCATATTATAGAAAACCAGGATTAGCAGCACCAATTTAATAGTGCAGAGGAAAAAGACAAATAATGGGGGGAGAACATGTTAACAGGGTCTTTTGTTATGAATTTTAATAGTGAAATTTTTACTATTAAAAATATTTCCAAAACTGAAAGATGTTTTCAGGTTTTTCCGATTTAGATGGAATTTTTAAGCAACCACTTAATTTTACTTATAGGACAGAGAGAAATGTGAAAAATATTTTGGAACAGCACTCATTTGTAAGTAAGGATGCAAGCAAAAGAAAAGGGACTTTTAGATGCTGTAGGTGTGCCCAATGTTCCCACATTAGGAATGCTGAGAATATTTACATAAAAAGCAGGGATGATTTACATATGGTAAAAAAAATTTCAAATTGTGATAGTAAGGGAATTGTTTATATAGCAGAGTATAAAAATGTGTCTGCTTTCTTTGTGAGGAAGACAGAAAGGGCCCTAAAATGGAGAATCTACAAGCATCTTTACGACATCCTTAGGAAAGATCCCAAGAATGCATTTTATAAACATACTATAAATTAAGGAAGCTACCTTCTTATTTTTTGTGTTTGAATAAGTACCTTATGAAGTTAGGGGTGGGCAATGGGAGACAAATTGAATACCCGGAAGTATATTGGCAATTGACTTTAGAAGCCAATAAATCTCCTGATTTAAATGAATATGTCTCCCTTGTCCCCGTTTTAAAACTCAAGGCCGCTAGATTATAGTTAGTGGTTAATTTTAACTTTAATTTTTTTTACTCGGACCCTATTTTTTGAAAAAGGTGTTTATAGATTTTTTTTAAGCTGCAGTGTACTGTTTTGACCACTAGATGGTAGTAAAATAAACAATTATTTCCCTTCCATTTCCTACTGATGGAATAAAAGAAATATGTATAGCAATTTCTATTTTTCACTTCTCATTATTTTTATTTCTTAATACTTTAATGCTTTCATACAATTTACATGTGCACTTGTCTGCATTGTATGTGTAGTTTTAACAGAGATGTAACTTAGGTGGAGTAATTTGATTGGATATACCTGTTGCTCAGGCTACTGCAGAGAGAGACTGACCTACGGCCAGCTGTGATATAGAGAAACAGAGTTTCTCATTTATTGTCTGCACATTTGATTTAATATCTCTGTAATCTGTGCAGCTGTTTTTACTCTCCTTGTTGTGTGACATAGCTGAATATCTCTTAGTGTTGACCTCAGTGTATAGTGAAATCCTTTGTCTAGAGGCCTAACGGTTTTCTTAGTGAGAGAAAGTTTACAGAAGTGGTTTTATCTAGGCAAGGTATTCCCTGCATCTGTTGTTTAGGTAACTGGTCTGGTTTCTGTCCTGTGCCTTAAACAGCCAGTGTTTTAAATCGGATATACCTGTTGCTCAGGCTGCAGCAGAGAGACTGACCTACTGCCAGCTGTGATATTGAGAAAAGAGTTTATTCTCATTAATTGTTTGCACTTTTATTTAATTTTTCTGTAATCTGTACAACTGTTAATTTTTTTTTTTTACCCACCCTGCCAGTTCTTGTTGTGGTCTTTTTGTCTTGGTGGCTTTGAGTTGCCCGCCTCTGGTAAAAAGTCGACACTGGACACCCCCCAGTCACATTACATCAGCTCATTCTACTGTCAATAGTGAGAACTTGGCAAATGTCCACTCCTTTAGCTTCTGCATATTGAATTATCTCATTATCTTCTGCCTCTTCACTTTCTACTTACAAAAAAAAAAAAAAAAAACTGTTTCCTAACTTTCCTGGAACTAGTGTAGCCCAGATACAGATTTGCTGTATCCAGGATTTTTTTGCAAGCTTCTGAGCGGTGCTCTTCATTTTTTACCCTTAGATCTGCTAGTTCTCTGCTCTCCTGCACTTTTATCAGTTTATTAGTCTAGCACTTTAAACTATTCCCGGTGCCAGAAAGTCTGCTCTTCAAACTTTCCATTAGAACTAGCTGGTTTCTCCGTAGTAGGACTAAAATCAGAATTCCTGTGACTAGCACTTGCTCTAAAACCTGCTGGAAAGCACTAGGAAGCCTTAAACTGATAAAAGCACTCAACTTTCCTTGTTAATAAGGAGAAATTAATCGTAGGCACTAAACAGCCTATAATTGCAATGGACCTTGCTAAGGTAAAGGAAAACAGTTCTTGTACTTTACAAAAGAAACACCGAACCAGGCATGTCCAAAGGTCAGTTTCCAGTTATTTCTCCTTTCCACCTGGTGAATCTGGGCATACTGGGGCAATGCAGCAATTGCCTCATGTACACAGACAACCCTCTCCTCCTACCACTCAACACTACAACCAGCGAGAGATGCACTTACATAGCCAAACTGGAAGCAAAGCTCTCTCCATCAAAGATTGTGTTAGACAGTCAAGAGAAGAAGTTTAACACCTGCACTACACACCTCAAACAACATAGCCCTTCAAAACTCAAGCCACCAACATCCACACATAGCAACACTAAACCCACTTATGCAGAGGCCCTTAACATTAACCTACCCAAGCAACAAGGACTTCTGAAGCTGAAACACAAACAATCACAACCGAAGTGTCACACAGCTCACAAACGTCAGTGTGCCACCCAACAGGCCCTAAGGCAAGACTACGCACCCAACACTTTAGTCAAAGGTGACTCTATAGTCAGGCACACTGATGTCCCACTCACCAGGCTGAACAAGGAGAAAATTACAGTCATCTGTTTGTCGGGTGCCAGGATCCGCTACACCACACATGCACTCAAGTCACTCCACAACAAGTACAAATATGACAATGTCATTGTCCATGTTGGAGTGAACGACTTGAGACGTACCTCCCTGGACTACATGAAGAGAGACATGGAAGAGCTCTCAGATCATGTGTCCAGGCAGGTATGACCCTACCCCTGAGTAGCATCCTGCCTTCGCCCAGAATGATACCACAGTATAAGGACAAAATGATTGACTTCAACAATTGGCTGTTTCTGGTGTCAGTCAAAGCGGATCCAGTATCTGTCTGCCTGGGACGACATGATCGACAAACCACGATGCTTTGCAGCGATGGTCTGCACCTGTCACCCCTGGGGTTCAGGTTACTGGCTAAGGCTCCTGCCACCCCTATAGTGCCTTTTTTAGGCAAGGCTCAAAGGACAAAACCACCACCATAACAGATATAAGCATGCAAAATCTGAAGGTAATGCTGCTCAATGCTAGAAGTCTAAACCTCAAAATGCACTCTCTCGAGGCACTCCTAAAAATGGAGAAAGTACAGTCGTGTACACTTACCATAAATGTAGATGTTCGACTGCATTCACTGTTGCAGTCCTCAAATATGCGTTATCCGGCTGCCGGTAGACCTCAGTCGGCCCGAATACCAGAGTCCTTGGTATATGACGTAGGCTGCTGCTGGCTGTAAAACTGATGTCAGAACATCAGGTATAAAGGGAGGCAAGGAGTCCCCAAAAGAAGGCTAACCCAGGAAGGCAGCACCCTGCACACATCATACAAAAAAATAAAAAAGTATACAGTCTGTGCCTTAGGAAAAAAGGGGGAATGGAGGGTGGGAAACCAGGATTGCAACAGTGAATACACTCAGACATCTACATTTATGGTAAGTGTACACAACTGTACAATGTTCTTAGTGTTTCACTGTTGCAGTCCTCACATATGGGTGGATTCCAAAAGCCCAGGAAAAAGAAAAAGGGTGGAGGAAGGTTCACAGATTAAGGGTTGGTAAGAAGGCCCAGCACAACTGCAGAGGCAAAACCAGCCCTGGATTTAGAAAACAAAGGCAGATTGTAATGCTTTGTGAAAGTATGGACAGAAGACCAAGTAGCTGCTTCTAGAATGTCCTTAGTAGGCACACCTCTCAGAAAGACTGCAGAAATAGAGGCTGCTCTAGTAGAATGGGTCCTAATACCCTGAGGGGGAACCTTCCCATGCTACAGGTAACAAAAGTGAGTACAATGAGCAATCCATTTGGAGATGGTTTGTTTTGAAATAGCTTTACCCTGAGCCCTAGGAGCAAAACTAATCAACAAGTGTTCAGAATTTTGAAAGGATTTTGTCCTAAGTAAAATGTCAGCTGTCTATGCACATCAAGAGAGGGCAGAATCCTTTCCCCTTTATTATGGGGATTGTTGAAAAATGTAGGCAGGTGAATAGACTGGTTAAGGGTTAAACAGGAAACTACTTTAGGCATGAAGGAGGGATTGTCAGAGAAACTAGACCAGAGTGAAAAATAATGAAAGGTTCTACTGCCATTAAGGCGTGCAGCTCAGATACCCTTCTAGCTGAAGTAATAGCTAAAAGGAAAGCAGTCTTCCAGGATAGAAACTTCAAATCTGCAGAGGCAGCTGGTTCAAAGGGAGGCAGAGTAAGTTTTTCCAGGACAAAATTAAGATCCCAAGGTGGAGTAGGAGCTCTTCTGGGAGGTCTAAGATTAGCAGCTCCCCTCAGGAACTGTTTCATCAAGGGGTGAGAAAAAATGGGGTGCTCAAAAGAACAATGAGCCGAAAAGTACAGTTGTGTACACTTACCATAAATGTAGATGTTTGAGTGTCTTCACTGTTGCAGTCATTACTGTAGGGTTCTTCCTGCCGGCAGGCAGCCCTCGGTCGGCCAGAATCCCAAAGTCTGGGTCTGGCGTCGGCTGTTCAGTCATGCTCCCTGACGTCAGTGCGCCAGGAGTACAAAGCTGCCAGCCGACGCCATGTTCTCCAGTTTTTCTTGCCCCAGATGTCAGGTGCCCAAAAGTGAAGGCTAATAGTAAGACAAAAAAGTAACATACAACAAACCCCATACCCTGTAGCAAATACACCTCAGAAGAAGGGTAAAGTAGGAAACCACAGTAATAAAAGTATAAGAGGACAGGAGGGTGGGTAACCCAGACTGCAACAGTGAAGACACTCGAACATCTACATTTATGGTAAGTGTACACAACTGTACTATGTTAATCGTGTTTCACTGTTGCAGACATCACTGTAAGGTTGAATCCCAAAGCTGAGATAAAGGGTGGTGATTATAGAGTAGAAGGGGCGGCTAGAAGGCCCTGCAAGACTGCAGAAGCAAAGCCTGCCCTAGACTTAGAATAAAGAGGGAGATTATAGTGCTTAGAGAAAGTATGCACTGAACTCCAAGTTGCAGCTTCCAAAATATCTTTGGTAGGTACTCCCCTGAGAAAGGCAGCTGAAGTAGCAGCAGCTCTGGTAGAGTGAGTACTAATTTTTCCTGGGATTTGCTTTCCATGATGAGAGTAACAAAATCTGATTCCATGAGCAATCCATTTAGAAATGGTCTGTTTTGAAATAGCTTTGCCTTGGGAATTTGCTGCACAAGAAACAAACAATTGCTCTGTTTTCCTGATATCCTTGGTTCTGTCTAGGTAAAAACGAAGCTGCCTGTGCACGTCCAAGGAATGCAAGATCCTTTCCCCCTTATTTTGTGGATTAGTGAAAAAGGTTGGCAGGTGAAGTTTGACTTAAAGCCACTTTAGAAACCACTTTAGACATGAAAGTAGGATTAGTCCTTAAAGAGACCCTGTCTTGATGAAAAATAATATAAGGTTCCACAGCCATGAGAGCTTGTAACTCCGAGACTCTCCTGGCTGAAGTCAAAGCCAGTAGGATAGCTGTCTTCCATGATAAAAACTTAATATCAGATGTGGCAGCAGGCTCAAAAGGAGGCAGAGTAAGTTTTTCCAGAACATAGTTGAGGTCCCAGGCAGGTATGGGTGGTGTCCTAGGGGGCGTTAAATTCTTTGCTCCTCCGAGATATTGTTTCAGTAGTGGATGCGAAAAGATTGGAGGATCTGTACTGTAATGTGCAGAGATAGCTGAGGCATGTATTTTTATGGAGGAAAAGGATAAACCCTTATGTAACATGTCTGTCAGGTAATGTAAAATCAATGGAATATTAGGAATGAGAGTATCCGAATTCTGAGCATGCATCCAGTTGCAAAATCTCTTCCATTTACCTTCATAAGATTTTCTAGTGCTAGGCCGTCTGGCTTCTAAGATGACATCCATGACCTGTTTGGAAAGGTTAGGATTAATCATAGACCCTGAATACACCAGGCTGCGAGTTTTGATACGAGAGTGCAGTACCTGGCCCTGGTGTTGGGACAAAAGATTTGGAATTTGAGGTAGAATCCAAGGAGGCTCCTGGGATAGATTCATCAGTGTTGAGTACCAAAATTGACTAGGCCAATTTGGGGCCAGTAAAATCATCTTGAGTTTGTCCTGCTTTATCTTTAATAACACCCGTGGAGGTAGAGGTGGAAAGGCATACCCCGAGAGATTCCTCCAACTGAATGAGAGAGCATCCACTTTCCATGCTAGTTTGTGATATGGCCTTGTGCAAAAAATCTGTAACTGGTAGTTGAGGGGGGATGCAAATAGATCTATGTCCGGGCAGCCCCAGGCTTCTGTAATCATCTTAAATATTTGGGTGTCTAGCATCCACTCATGTAGGTCTGACAGGTTCCTGCTCAGGCTGTCTTGCCAGAATATTTTGTTTCCCTGGCAGGAACTGAGCTTGTAGGCCCACTTTGCAAGCTAGAGCTGTGTTCCATAGAGTCATGGCTAGTCTGCAAAGGGGGTAGGAGTGTGAACCCCCTTGCGTGTTTATGTACCACATAACTGTGGTGTTGTCTGTCCGTATCAGCAGTTGTCCCGGCTGTAGAAGATCCCTGAAAGCCAAGAGGGCATTCTATACAGCTAACACCTCTTTTAAATTGATATGTAGGTGCTTCTGATCCTCTGTCCAAAAACCTTGCAGGCCTTTCCCCTGCAAGTGGGCTCCCCATGCGTAATCTGAGGCATCCGTGGTTAACACTTGGTTGGCTGGAGGTAGACTGAAGGATTTCCCTTTGTTTTGAAGACATGCCATGGCCCACCAATGGAATTCCTTTTGTAGGCAAGACAGCAATCTGTGTGTCTAGACTGTGGCAATGCTGGGACCATACATTTTTAGGTACCATTGTATTTTTCTCATATGCAGTCTTGCATATGGTATGAGAAGGATGCAGGAGGCCATGTAACCCAAAGCCTGCAGGAATTTCCTTGCAGTTAGCTGAGACATTAACGCCAGGGTTTTGAAAGTTGAAGCCAGCTGAAGTTGTTTTTCGGATGTCAGGAATGCCATCTGGGTTGTTGTGTTTAGAACAGCACCCAGAAAAGTTATCTGTTGTGTGGGTGTCAAATTTGACTTTATGTTCACAGTGAATCCCAGGTACTTGAGTAGATTTTGAACAAATTCCAGGTGCTGGAGTAGGACATCCTTGCTGTCTGCTTGAATAAGGCAGTCGTCCAGATAAGGGTAAATTTGAATTCCCTTGAGTCTGCAGTAAGCTACTACTGGTGCCAGGCACTTGGTGAAGACCCTGGGCGCAGTAGACAAGCCAAAGGGCAGCACGGAGAATTGTTAATGTTTCGAGACGGCCTTGAACCTGAGGTATTTTCGGCACTCTTGTCTGATGGGGATGTGTAGGTAAGCCTCCTTTAAATCCAATGTCACCATCCATGCATTTTTGCTCAGCATTGGCAGGAGCTGCTGTAGAGTAAGCATCTTGAACTTTGGTATCTCCAGGAAAGTATTTAATACTGACAGATCCAGGATGGGTCTCCAGGAATTTTGTTTTCTGAGAACTAGAAAGAGCCTTGAGTAAAAGCCTTGTCCAGTCTCTGATTGTGGAACCAGTTCTATGGCCCTCATAGCCATGAGGGATCCCACCTGGTTTAATGCCTCTGCCCATTGGTGTTTTGGTAGGTCTGGCCATCCGTTTGGTCTTGACAAAGTATGAAAATGGAATTTGTAACCTCTTGAAACTACATCCAGAACCCACTTGTCTTGGGTTATGCAAGTCCAATTTTGGTGAAAAAGAGAGAGTTTTCCTCCTAGAGGGGCTTCCAGGATAGAGGTTCCTGGAGCCATGCAGGGGGAGTCATTGAGGCTGTTTTCTGTAAGATTGAGGCCTGTCCTCTCCACCCCTGGGGGTGGAAGCACTCCACTGTCTAGGTCTGTAAGAGGTCTGTGCTTGGGCCCTCCCTCTGGAGTGCCCTCTGAGGCCTGTCCGAGCTGGGAAAGGACCAATTTTTAGTTGGCCAATTTCTGCTAAATCTTGGGGGCTGAACTTGTAAGAAATCATTAACCGTTTGCATGGATTTTGCCTTATCCTCCATTTTCTTTATCACCTCTTCAACCTTAGAGCCAAACAAAACATTATGCTGAACAGGAGCATCCAGTAACTTTGCTTTCAGTTGATCAGGCAAGTTTTGTTCCTTTAACCAAGCATGTCTTCTAATGACTGTGCCAGTGGCAGCCGCCCTGCATGAAGCCTCCAAGGCATCAAAACCATAGTGTAAGCCATGCTTCCCCACCTGCTCAACAGCATGTAGCAAATTGTGTAATTCCTTATTATCTGCACAAGCAGAAATGGTACCTAGTTTTTGTTTCATAACAGACAGCAGAAATTGCTGATATTTTAGCATATGACATTGAAAGTAGCAGAAGTGTACACTTTTTTGCCCCATCTCTCCAAAGCTCTAGAATCCTTATCTGACGGAATAGGGTTTTTAGCAGAGGCGGCCTTAACACCCTTAGGACCCTGAGAAATGGTTTCTGGATCAGCAGCAGGATTTTTATAAAGAAACTGGTGGGAGTCAGGGACCCTGTAATATCTGTCAGGCTTTGCAGGAGCTGGAGGAAAGGAGTCAGGAGTTAAGTTAGCCTCAGAAAAAACATCATCCACAATATCCAAAATAGGAGGAATAGCCAGGGGTCTGTGTTGGGGAAGAAGAAGGAAATCCCTAAGCCTTCTTAGATTCAGAGTACTCCTGTCCTTCCCAGTGAAAATGTTACCTCATGTAAAGTTTCCCCAAAAGAAAAATCCTCAGGGGGAGAAGCTGAAGGAACGGATTCTTCAGCATCAGAATCCTCATAAGGAGGGAAAGTATATTCCTGTTCAGAGGAAGACACTGAAGAAATAGATGCCTGATCAGAGGATTCATAATCCAATTCTTGCCTTGGCCTTTTGTCTGGAAGGGGATGTGAACCCCTAATCATAGTTAGTAAGTCCTCCGCCATTTTAAGCATTTGTTTCTGAGACTTGGGTCCCGGATCAGAGGAGGCCTGGGCTTGAGTCTTTGATTTAGGAGGAGTCTTCGCCTTTGTCTTTGCCTTTATTTGAAGCTGTGTAGGCCTGAAAACCCCCTCAGAAGCCGGTACCTGCACAGCGGCTCCAGACCCATCCGAGGGAGCATTGTCCGAAGGTCCTGCAGCTGTAGTACTCAAAGGCCTAGTTGGCTCCTCGTGGGAGTCCATTTCGGCAATCGGTTCTGTAATGGCCGACGACAGGGGCTGCGAAAGCGCCTCACTGACGACGGCCGAACCTGTAGCTGACTCTACTTGTAAACAGTCGTCTGATTTGGACCTCGGAGGCCTGTCCTTATCCTTGCGTCATTTGTGAACTCCGGTAGTCGGAAGCGAGTCCGACGACATATTGTAATTAAATCGCCTGCCAAAGTAGTGAAAAGCAAAATCGTATCTCCGCTTAATAGTATGTTGGTTAAATCTAGCATAAAACAGACAACTAGCTATGCCGTGGTCAGCGCCTAAACAAGAAATACAAGGAATACTTGTTATTGCTAGCAGCAGAGCCGTTTTCCATGATATGAATTTTATCTCAGCTGTATTGGCTGGCTCGAAAGGAGGCTGTGAGAGTTTTTCCAAGACAAAATTGAGGTCCCATGCAGGTATTGGTGCTCTCCTTGGAGGTCTTATATTTTTGATCCCCCTGAGGAACTGCCTAAGCAATGGATGTGAAAAAATAGGTGGGTCTGCATTGTAATGAGCTGAAATGGCAGAGGCATGGATCTTAACTGATGAGAAGGATAGGCCTTTGTCCAGCATCTCAGTTAGATATTGCAAAATCTGAGATATATTTGGGACAAGCATGTCAATTCCTTGTGCCTGGTTCCAAGCACAAAATCTCTTCCATTTTTCTGCATAAGATTTTCTGGTGCGGGGCCTCCTGGCCTCCAAAATAACATCCATACCCGCTTTAGAGAGAGGTGTATTCTGAATGGTTACACTATACGCCATGCAGCTAGATTTAGGGTTCTGAGTTGGCTGTGCAGGATCTTTTTTGTTGGGTCAGTAAATGAGGTATTTGAGGCAATGTCCAGGCTGGGCCTTGGGACAAGCTTCTTAGGATTGGGTACCAGTGTTGGCGTGGCCAATCTGGGGCAATTCGTATCATTTGTGGCTTCTCTTGTCTGACCTTTAGGAGTACCTTGGGGAGGAGAGGCAGAGGAGGAAAGGCATATACTGTAAGGTTGTTCCAGCTGAATGACAAGGCATCCACTTTCCATGCTTGTTTGTGATAAGTCCTTGTGCAGAATCACTGAAGTTGGCAGTTGTGAGGTGAGGCAAAAAGATCTATGTCTGGGCATCCCCATTTCCTTGTTATCATGCTAAAGATTTGTGGATCTAGTTTTCACTCGTGAGGATTCATGAGGTTTCTGCTTAGTTCGTCTGCCAGAGCATTTGTTTTTCCTGGCAGGAATTGTGCTTGCAGGTGTACTTGGTAGGTCAATGCTGTGTTCCACAAAATCATGGCTTGTCCGCAGAGGGGGTAGGAATTGTGTGCCCCCCTGCTTGTTTATGTACCACATAACTCTGGTGTTGTCCGTCTTTATCAGCAGCTGTCCTGGATGAAGTAGGTCCTTGAAGGCTGTCAGGGCATTTTGTACAGCTAGCAACTCCTTTTGATTGATGTGAAGATGCATTTGGCTTGGGGGCCATGTGTCCTGAATACATTTTCCTGCCATGTGGCCCCCCAGGCATAATCTGACGCATATGTTGTTAGTGTTTGCCTGGCTGTGAGTAAAGTGAATGGCTGTCCCTTGTTGTGGTGACAGGCCTGTGCCCACCATCGAAACTCCTGTTGTAGGCAGGGAATTAGTGAAATTAATGACTCCAGGCTGTGGCAATGTTGAGTCCAAACACTTTTTAGATACCATTGTAGTTTCCTCATATGCAGTCTTGCATATGGAATTAGCAGAATGCAGGAGGCCATGTAGCCCAGAGCCTGCAGAATTTTTCTTGCAGATAACTGGGTCTTTGTTGCCATGCTTTTGAAGTAAGAAATCAGTTGCCTTTGTCTGGCATGAGATAAGCTATCTGGGCAGTTGTATTTAAGCTTGCACCCAGGAATATTATCTTTTAAGACGGTACTAGTTTTGATTTCTTTTCGTTTACTGTGTAACCTAGGCAAATTAGTGATCTTTTTACAAATGCCAGATGCTTTAGTAGAATGTCTTTGGTCTTTGAATAAGGCAGTCGTCCAAGTAGGGATATATTTGAATTCCTCTGTCTGCAAAATGCAATTACTGGTGCCAGGCATTTTGTGAAGACCCTGGGCGCAGTAGATAAGCCAAAGGGCAGTGCAGAGAATTGATAGCGCAATGAGCCAGCTGTGAATCTGAGGTATCTTCTGCAAGATTGTCTGATTGGGACATGCAGGTATGCCTCTGAGGTCCAAAGTTACAAGCCAAGCCTTCTTGCCCAGCATGGGCAAGAGCTGTTGTAGAGTCAACATTTTGAATTTTGGAATGCCCAGAAAAGTATTTAGAATACACAGGTCCAGAATTGGTCTCCATGCTTTGCCCTTTCTTGGTACTAAGAAAAGTCTTGAGTAAAATCCTTGTCCCTGCTCTTGTGGCACTGGCTGAATGGCCCTTATGTCCATGAGAGATAAAACTTGTTTTTGTGCCTCTGCCCATTGATTGTGTGGCAGGTTTGGCATACCTTTTGCCTTTGGAAGGGTGTGAAAGTGGAACCTGTTGCCCTGAGAGACTATATTTAGGACCCATTTGTCCTGGGTGATCGTGTGCCAATTTTGTGAAAAAAGTGCTAGCTTTCTCCCTAAGGGTGCTGCCAAAAGATAAGTGCTTGGCATTGGCAGAGGGAAGTCATTGGGACTGTTTCCTATATGGCTGTGATCTGCCTTATCCGCTTTTGGAGGTAGAAGCACCCCATTGTTTGGGCCTGTATGAGGCCTGGGGCTGTTGTCTGCCTCTAGGACGTCTGTATCTGCCTCTTTGTGGCCTGTCTGACACGGGAAAGGACCAATTCTTAGAAGGCCACTTCCTGCTAAATCCGGGTGGTTGTACCTGTAAGAAATCCTTCACTGTCTGCATAGAATTAGCTTTATCCTCCATTTTCTTCAACACCTCTTCTGCCTTAACACCAAACAAAGTATCATGCTGTAATAATTTAGCTTTAACATGATCAGGCAGAGTCTGTTCCTTTAACCAAGCATGTCTTCTAATAACAGAACCTGTTACAGCGTACCTGCAAGAGGCCTCCAGCGAATCATAACCACATTGCAAAGTATGTTTTCCCACTTGCTCAGCTGCATGCAATACATCCTGCAATTCCTTGTTCTCAGAACATTCAGAATTTGTCAACATTTTCTGTTTTAACAGAGACATTAAGTACTGCTGATATTAAAGCATATGAAACTGAAAATTTAAAGCCCTTACTGCCAAGGCAGCAGAAGAGTAAACTTTTTTTCCCCCCATCTGTCCAGTGCCCTAGAATCTCTATCTGAAGGGACAGGGTTTTTTGCAGTAGCAGCCTTGACCCCTTTGGGACTCTGAAAAATAGTTTCTGGGTCAGCAGCAGGGTTTTTATACAAAAATTTATGAGAATCTGGAACCCTGTAGTATCTGTCTGGCTTAACAGGTGCAGGAGGTAAAGAGTTGGGAGATAGGCCAGACTCTGAAAATACATCTACAATGTCTAGAACAGGTGGAATAGCAAGAGGTCTGTGCTGAGGTAGTAGAAGAAAGTCTCTGAGCCTTTTCTTAGAATCTGAAAAATCTTGGCTCTCCCAGTGGAAATGCTCCCTCATGGTATGCAGGGTTTCCCAAAACGAGTAATCCTCAGGAGGAGAAGCTGAAGGAATAGATTCTTCAGCATCAGAATCCTCATAGGAAGGAATAGAGTATCCCTGTTCTGAAGAGGAGTCAGAGGAAATGGAAACCTGATCAGAAGAATCATATTCAGTATCTTGCCTAGGCCTCTTAGGAGGGGGGTGGGAACCCCTGATCAAAGTAATTAGGTCTTCGGCCATTTTGAGCATCTGTTTCTTAGGCATGGAAGTCTGTCCTGGAGAATGCTGTACTTGTTTCCTTGTCTTTAAAACTGTTTTAGTCTTTGTCTTGGATGCTGAAGTTGGCTTGATATAAAGCTGTGTAGGTCTGAAAACACCCTCAGAAGCCAATGCCTGCTCAGCGGCTCCGGACCCATCTGAGGGATTAGTTTCTGAAGGCCCAATAACTTGAGTATCCAGAGGCCTATCTGTCTCCACGTGGGAGTCGGAGGCGGCCTGCGGCTCTGAGGTAGCGGGTGTCAGGGGCTGCGAAAGCGCCTCACTGAGAACCGGCGACTGGCCTAGAAGAGGCTTCGCCATCGGTTTTGGACCTCGGATGCCTGTCCTTTTCTTTTTCCTTGCGCTTTTTATGAATTCCGGTCATCGGTTGTTCCGACAGCATTATATAGTTAAAACTTCGGCCAAAGTAATGAAAAGCAAAATTGTACAGACGCTTAATAATGCGTGGGTTAAATCTAGCACAAAACTGACAACTAGCTACGTCGTGGTCAGGGCCTAGGCAAGGAATGCAGTAAGAATGAAAATCCTTATGAGGTATTTGCTTCCCACAAGAAATACAATTGTTAACTTTTTCTGACATCGGTCTGGAGCAAGAAAAAAGTTTCCCCAACGAGGTACTTAGCTTTATAGAAGACTTCGGATCTGAAATTCAATTTCAAAAATCTCAGGAGTCGGCCAACAAGCACTTGCGAACTGCTTTTGCTTCGGGCACCACACGGCAAGAAAGTCTGAAGAAAATGGCATCTGCTGCATCTTTTATACCCCTGGCACACTGACGTCAGGAAAGAGGCGACAACTGACGCCGGACCAGGACTTTGGTATTCAGGCCGACTGCAGGTAGCCTGCCAGCAGGATAACCCAAGTGTAATGACTGCAACAGTGAAACACGATGAACATCTCCATTTGTAGACAGGGAATCAGGGCAAGAATCAAGTCTAAGTCCTATGTGTGTTGACACCAAAGATTCTTGGAGTACCACTGAAATTTTCTCATGTGTAGCCTTGCATATGGGATCATCAAAATACATGAAGCCATGAACCCTAGTGCTTGCAGGAGTTGCCTTGCAGAGAGCTGGGTCATGCTTGCCAAATTCATGAAGTAAGCCGAAAGATGATCTTGCTTCTGTTCAGGGAGGAATACCATTTGGGTGGCTGTATTCAGACTCGCTCCCAGGAAAACAATCTCCATTGTAGGAACCAACTTTGACTTCTTTTCATTGAGAGTGTAACCCAAAGAGGTGAGTGTTCTTCATAAAATCCAAATCCTTTTCTAGTTGTTCTGGGGAGTTTGCTTGAATGAGACAGTCATCCACGTAAGGATAAATTTGAATGTTTCTCTGCCTGCAAAAAGCAATGGCTGGAGCCAGGCACTTGGTAAAAACCCTGGGAGCAGTAGATAAGCCAAAGGGCAGTGCAGAGAACTGAAAGTGTTGTGCCCCTGCCCTGAAGCGAAGGAACTGCCTACAACTTTCCCTTATTGGGATGTGCAGATGAGCCTCCTTTAGATCCAAAGTTACTAGCCATGAATCCTTGCCTAGTAACTGTTGAAGGGTGAGTATCCTGAATTTGGGAATCACCAGGAAAGTGTTTAGAATAGACAGATCCAGAATAGGGCACCAGGTGCCCCCTTTCTTGGGTACCAGAAAAAGTCTTGAATAAAAACCTAGGCCTGCTTGATTTGCAGGAACTGGCTCTATAGCCACCATGTCAGTAAAAAAGAAATTTGAGTTTCTACCTCTGCCCTGAGAGTTCTGGGTATGTCTGGATACCCTTGTAAAACAGGGAATGTGTGTAAGTAAAACTTGTAACATTGGTTTACTATATTGAGCACCCATTTGTCGTTTGTGATGGTAGACCATACCTCTGTGAACCTGGCTAACCTTCCCCCCAAAGGAAACCCAGGGCCTGCAGAGGTAGGCACAAGAAGGCTGGAGTCATTGAGAATGTTTGCTTTGGGGAGCTGGCTTAGAACTCCCCAATTTAGCAGAATAAGGCCATTGCTTAGCCCTTCGAGAAGCAGAAGGCTTCCCTCTGGAAGATCTGAAACCCCTAGGTCTGGAGTGCTCCTGCTTGCCAGGATCAGGGAAAGACCAATTCTTGGAAGGATAATGCCTACTAAACCGAGGAGGCTGAACCTGAAGGAAATCTTTTGCAGCTTGCATAAATTTTGCCTTAACCTCCAACTTCTTCAGTACCTCCTCAGCCTTATTACCAAAAAGATTATCCTTGTGCAAAGGAACATCCAGCAATTTAGACTTAACAGGTTCAGAAAGAGGCTGCTCCCTGAGCCAAGCATGCCTTCTAATTACAGAACCAGTGGATGCTGCTCTGCAGGAAGCCTCAAAACCACAATGAAGTGAAGGCTTATTAACTAAAGTGGCAGAATTCAGTAAGTCTTGTAAATCTTTGTTCTCCGTCATGGAAGGAATATCTCCAAGTTTAGCGTTAATACCCTCCAAGGTATGCTGCTGATACAAGCATGTGAAAAAGACAATTCACAGATCTAATGGCAAGAGTTGCAGAGGTACAGACTTTTACCCCACCTGAGACCCTAGACTCCTTATCAGAAGGCACAGGGTTTTTAGCAATAGTAGCCTTAACACCCTTGGGGCCTTGAGAAATAATTTCTGGATCAGCAGTAGGGTTTTTAAAAAGGAATGGATGAGATTCAGAAACCCTATAATACCTATCCAGTTTTCTGGGGGCAGGAGGAACAGAATTAGGAGTTAAAGAATTTTGCATGAAAGCATCATCCACAACTTCCAAAACTGCCAGAGGCTTATGCTGAGGCAAATCCAAAAATTCCCTGATTAGACTGTGGAAAATCCTGACATTCCCATTTAAAATGCTCCCTAAGGGTATTCAAAGTATCCCCAAAGGAAAAATCTTCTGGAGGGGAGGCAGAAGGGAGAGTCCTCAGCATCAGAATCCTCAAAGCCAGAAAAAAGTTTAGAATGTCCTTCACCAGCAGACATAATGGAAATCTCAGAATTTGAGACAGACAAAACATCAGGAGATAATTCCCTAGTCCTCTTTGAAGGGGGGGGGGTGTGAGCCCCTAATCAGGGAAAGAAGATCACCAGCCATCTTTACCAACTGGGACTGAGGCACAGGAGGGGAGGCCAGCACCTGCTTGTGAGTAGGTTTGCGGCTGGAAGGTTTACTAGCAATCTGGAGGGACTCGAGAGGCCTAGCAACTGCAGAAGTCTGAGCTAGGGTAGTCAGTCTGGTTCTTGTCTCTTGTCGAAAAGAAGAGGCATCAGAAGCCGGTGCCTACAAAGCGGCTCCGGGTCCATCTGAGGCGGCAACAGGCGGAGGGTCTGAAGACAAAATAGCAGCCGGCAGCATGGAGGACTCCATAAAGGTCTCAGCGGAGGCTTGCGGCTGAAAATCTGCAGACTGCAGGGGCTGTGAAAGCACCTCAATGACTACCGCTGTGCTAACGACCAATTTCACTGGTGCGTCTGCAGATTTAACCCTAGGCCTGTCGTGGTCCTTGTCTTTGCATTTCCTAGGTATAGCCGAAGTCGGGAGACTAGAAGACGCCATACAGACTAACTTAGAACAGATTCCGAAATGCTTATATAAAATCTTAGCTCTAAGGCATATAGTACGCGGGTTAAAGGAAGCACAGAGATCGCAGTTAGGGACATCATGCTTAAGGTCCAAACAAGTTATACAATAGGAATGGAAATCATGGTGCGGAATCTGTTTTCCACAGGCAAGACAGTTACGAACTTTATCTGACATTCGTTAAAGCAAGAAAAGAGGATCCCCAACGGGGTACTTATCTGAAGGCATCTTCAACTTGTTAGTCCGAAAGCAAAACGAAGGTAAATGGCGGACTGCACTAGTGCGAATTGCATCTGCTTCAGGCTCTGCGGCAAGAAAGACTGAGGAAATGGCGTCGGCTATCTCCCTTTCTACCGGACATTCTGACATCAGTTTTACAACCGGCGGCAGCCTACGTCATATACCAAGGACTCTAGTATTCGGGCCGACTGAGGGCTACCGGGAGCCGGACAAACCATACGTGAGGACTGCAACAGTGAAACACGAAAAACATCATCAATATCTGTGCAGTAACTGAGACCTGGTTCAAGACTCCAGACAGCACCCCTGCAATACCAGGCTACAGCTCTTACCACACTTTGGCCACCAAACCAGGACCGAAACACTAAAGGCGGAGGAGTGTCCACATTCACCAAGGATATTCACACCTCCAAGCTAGTTGCCCAACACAATGCATCTGAAATTCTACAGGTTCAACTAACACTAGGCAAGACTGCAATTCAAATTGTAGCTTGCTACAGATCCCCCACCATGCCCCAAGATTCTCACTACACCTTTCTAAACATACTGGAAAATATTAAGATACAAACACCCTAATACTGGGTGATTTCAACTACCCTGCCATTAATTGGGAAGACTCCTCGGGTACCAACACCTATGCCCAAAGGTTCTTAGAATTCATAAATTGCAATGCCCTGGATCAACTAACTAATCCACAGTCCCAACAGGGGCTCAAATATCCTAGACCTGGTGATTATAAACATGGGAGATTGATGCTCCACACAAAAGTCACCCCCTCGTTGGTCAGGTCTGACCATAAGCTAATTACCCTTGACGTCCACATCCCACCCCCACCCTCCCCCAGTAGGGAAACCTCCATAAAAAACGTCTACAAAGCTAACTTCATGCTACTCAAGTCAGAAGTAACAAACTTCATGACACCCATGCAGACGGGAACTGAAAGTTCGACTGCTGAATCCTACACTAAGGGCACTGTACGAGCACATCCACTCATGCATGAATCGTGCCATTCCAAATAGAACCAAGACGCTCGCCACCAAAAAAAAAGGAAGCCAATCTGGTGGTCCTCTGCCGTAAACAAACTATACAACAGAAGGAAGAAGCTGTTGCAGAAAAGACGAAAATCCCAGGATGCAACTATCAGCCTCAATATGAAGCTGAGATCCCTCATAAAATCCTCCAAAACTAGTTACGAAAATAAAATTGCCAAAGATTCCAAGGACAGCCACAAAGCATCCTATAGTTATGTCAAGAATCTAAATGTCAATGCTCAGATCTGCTCTGAGCTACAACAGAATGGCATTAAATATACTGATCGCAAGGATATTGCCAATATCCTGGCAGATCGATTCAGTGCCAACTTCACCCCCCTCTCACCCTCTAAATGGCCCATCTCAATACCAAAAGATTGCCAAATTCTGGTAATCACAGCCACACAGGTAAAAAATGCACTCTCCAAAGCTAAGAATACAGCATCCATGGCACCAGACAACATCTTGGGCTGTGTACTACATGAGCTACAAAATGAACTGACACCTCATCTAAGTGTCATGCTTAATCATAGCCTCACCTCAGGCTTCGTGCTCAATGAGTGGCACACAGCTACAGTTATCCCACTCCACAAGGGGAGATCCACCTTGGATCCCGGGAATTATTGTCCCATCAGTCTGACGAGCCTGATCGGCAAAGCCATGGAATGCATTATCATGAAACTTTTCTCCAAAGACATTGGCAACCTTCAAACACTGGACCCCACCAGTTTGGTTTCGTAAAGGGCCAATCTGGTCTCCTCAACCTGACTGACTTCTTCGAATCATTCTAGAGCTGTGGACGAGGGGCAAGGCAGTCCACACAGCCTATCTGGACCTCACCAAGGCCTTCAACACCATCCCCCACTCTGGAATCATAGATAAACTTACTAAGCTGGGCATTAATCCCTACGTCACTCGATGGGCTGCCAACTGGCTTACTGACAGAACCCACACTGTAAAAGTAGCCAACTCAAAATCCAGCTCCAGACAAGTGGAGTACCTCAGGGTTCAGTCTTGGGACCGCTCTTGTTTGGCATCTACTTTTCTGAAGTACAGGCCAACACTAAGGGACACTAGCTAACAAAGTCGCAGATGACTGCAAACTGGGAGCCATTATTGAATCCCCAAATGATATGGATATTCTACAAAAGGGCCTTACCGAAACAGATGCTTGGTGCCAGAGCCATGGGCTCAAGCTCAATGCCAAGAAATATATAGTTATCCCCTTTGGGAAAAACATGTACCCATGAATTACCACATAAGTGGCAGTACACTAAACACCAAAAGTGTGATGAGACTTGGGGGACACAGGTGGACAGTGGTCTCGCCTTCGATAACGACATCGCCACAACAGTCAGGAATTCCTTCTATGTAGCACATCTTATCACTAAGGGCTTTTCATCCAGAAAAAAGGAGGTCATTGTCCCACTGTACTCATCCCTCATTAGACCCATTATAGAGTACAACACCCAGTTTGGTATGTACCTCACAAGACATCTGCAACAACTGGAAAGGCCACAGAAATACCTCACTAACAGAATCACAAGCCTAAAGCAGATGTTCTATGCTGACCGTCTAAAAAAAAACTTCAGCTATACTCTGTCGCATATCACCTACTCAGAGGCGATCTCTGCTCAACATACAAGGCCATGGTCAAACCCAGAGCTGTTTGACATGCTACAATTAAAGAAATCCCAATCCCTCAGAGCCACACGCTCCAGGGATCTAAACCTGGTCATCACAATGAACAAAACATGCTGGAGGGATAGGTTACTGACCCAGAGACTCCCCATACTCTGGAATAGAATACCTATACATGTCAAGCTGAACGCATCTTTGGCCCTCTTCAAAAGGAACCTTGATGATTGGATGGGAGAGAGGAAATTCACCCCGGAGATCACATCAGTCACCCTGCCAGACAGGGGACCAGGGAAGTAAATATTCTGGGAAGTAATAGCCAGGGAATTGTTATGTCAAGCTGAGTGCATCTCTGGCCCTCCTGAAAAGGAACCTTGACGACTGGATGGGAGATAGGAAATTCACCCCGGGGGGATCATGTCGGTCGCCCTGCTAGATAGGGGACCAGGGAAGTAAATATTCTGGGAAGAAATAGCCAGGAAATTGTTATAGCTAGGCTTGTTATAGGCCCTAGGGCCGATTGCCTAGTACCAACCTACCAACCTAAGAACTGATATTGGTTTTAATATAAATAGCACTATGTTTGGATTGGTTTTTAGCATATCTGAGAAGTTCCAAGGTCAAACAAAAACCACGGTGATTTACTTAATCACTTAGTATTGCATTTTTTTTTGTTCAGTGTGAGTTATTAAATTTTCCATTTTTATCCCCAAGTTGGTGGTTATCGTTTTTCCTCCTCAGTACCTGTTTTCGTGTGATTATAAAAAAAGTACATATGTGACGTATAATGTATACAACTGGACACACGTTTATATTGTTTTCTTTTATATTAACCCATTCACTCCAATAGACCTCAGGAAGTTTGCAGGGTAACTTCTAATGGACAGAGCTTAAGCCTTTTGACAGAATCAAATTATGTCCCCACATTCCAAATATTCATATCGCTGGAACCATAGGGGGTTATAAAAGAAGTGTACATGCCAAACTCTTTAGTGCAAACTATTTTTATAGTGGTAGTATTCTTCAGGTTCTAGGTCTTAAACTGAATTTTATAAGTCACAGTAAACATAACTATTATGTTTGTAATATTTTGTAAACTTACATCTCAGGAACCACTCAAGTTACACACATACTGTCACAGTAGCATTTTATTCATCTAACAGAGCTTTCAATTGAGACTAAGGAGTTCTGCCTGTATTATTTGTTTATTGAGATATTTAGAAAAAAGTGACAATTATATCTATATAAATTAATATCAAACAGTTAATATCTAATTTACCTGCACTAGACATAGGTCAAATATTAATGCAGTTGAGTTTGCCATTGTGTAAGCTTTAAGATAAAATCTTAAAACTGTACATAGCAGGGTTTTAGAATTATTGATGCAAATATGAACAAGCAATATTTGACATCTACAGGCATCAGTAGGAGTTAACTGCAAATGCACCTGGAGGAGTGACTCTGATGTAATGAGTTAATGTATGTTTGCCTGTCTTAAGTAATGAAATAAAAAACAAAGGCTTCGGTCCAATCTGCACAGTCAGCCAGAAGTAACTCAAAACTATGCCAATTTGGAAGGGTGGACAGTGGGATGGATGGCTGAGATGGATGGAAAGAGACAACACAGTTCTAGTATTGCAATAAGTACATAACTTTTGTTTCTTGTGTTCATTTTCCACCTGCCTCAACCCATTGGACAGAGTCCCCAGTCCCTCAGGCAAGGAGGCCTGAGTTCGTAAGGTACCTGAAGTAGCCAACAGCTCTCAAGGAATGGGCTCTAGTCTAACTTGGTAGGGAAATACCTTTTGATGAGAAATCAAAAGGAATACTATCAAAGCCATCTGGATACGATAAATTTTGAAACAGGTTTACCCAAACGAGTACTTAAGAAGGAACCAAAAAGCTGGTTAGATTTTCTGAACACCAGTTCTGTTCAAATAAAATATCAGATGAACATCCAAACAATGGAAATAAACTTCCCCTTTGTTACTTAAGTTGGGAGAGAAAACAGATAAATGAATAGGCCAAGTTCAACTAAGCGATTACCTTAGGTATAAAAAAGGACTGGTATGTAGAAACGCCCAGTTCTCCTGAAAAGTAAGATACGAAGGTATATGCAAGACATGGGTTAGAGTCCCAAAATCCTCCTCAAAGAAGTAATGACCACCAAAAACAAAGAATTCCAAGACAGTACATTCAAATCTACAACAGTGGCTTGTTTGAAGGGAGCATTAGTCAAAGCTTGCAAGAGTAGGGTCAATTCCCAAGGAGGGACCAGATCCCTAATAGGCGTCCAAGAAGAAAGAGGTACCCTTCAGGAAAAGGGCAGATAGTTTGAGTGACGCATTACCTATACCTTCATTAAAATTAGACACTGCAGCTAATAGAACCCGAGACCATAATGAAATATACCTGCCAGGGAATTTAAAATAGTGTGCAAAGAAATAGAGAAGGAATCTAAACCTTTGGCCGAATGCCAGGCAGAAAATATTTTCCATTTGATAACATTAAACCTGGTCAAAGGCTTCAGAGAAGATAGGATGCAGACAACTCTCTTAGCTTGAGATCTCTGGCCATCACTGGAACTGGAGAAATCAAGTGGTCAATTTGGGGATTTTGAGATTCAGGTGAGGTTGGATGAAGGGGTGAAAGATCTACTTTGGAACAGAGTCCAAGATCAAGGAGAGTATAACAGATAAAGCCAGAAAGGGGAACCACACTTGTCTTGACAAAAGAGGGTTGAGTGTGTCAGACACTGCAATGGGCCACCTTCTGAGAAAACTATTGTCAAGGCAGTTGGAAAATGAGTATAGGAGGCCTGGGGAGTCGAGCATGAAGGAGAATGTCCCTCTAACTGTTCCTCCATGGGTATAACAGTAAAGAAAATGCTGCACTTGGTGAAGACGCGGGATGCAAAGAGATCAAAGCAGGGTAGACCCAAGCAGCTGAAAACTTGCGCTGCTATCTTTGCATTGAGGAACCACTCATAAGGCATGAGGTTTCTCCTGCTCAAGGTGTCTGCTAATAAGCTGTCACTTCTTATAAACCGCTCCATACAGGAAGCCTACATCCCTCAACTATGGAAAGTGTCATACATAATTCCCCTACACAAAGGGGGCAAACTCCTATGAACTATCAAACTACTGCCCCATTGCTATACTACATCCCCTTTCTAAGCTCCTGCAGAGCAACATTTCACACCCAGGTGATGCACTTCTTAACCTCACATAATCTCCTCTCCCTCACACAGCATGGCTTCCACCCAAACCATAGTACAACTACTGCTCTTCTCTCCTTTGCCAACCAGATCAACTTAGAAACAACAACTTCGTATAAGCCATTTACTTAGACCTATCTAAAGCATTTGACATGGTCTCACATAAGCTACTTATAGACACTCTAACCGCCATGTCCTTTGCCCTGCTCTGCTACTTCCTGGTTCAAAAGCTATCTCTCTGACAGAAAACAGTCAGTAAAATGGCAAGGAGTACTATCACCACTACTACCAACTACCATAGGCGTTCCACAAGGATCAGTACTGGGTCCTTTACTATTTACCATTGTCACCAACAAACTACATACCTCCACCCTGCATGCATCACTTATACAGTACACAGATGACTCAACTTTAATCTGCTCAGCCCAAACCATAACCACTCCTCAAAAACTTACCCAAGAATCCTTCTGCTCCGTAGAAAAATGGATTATTGATATCCAACTTATTCTAAACCCCAAGAAGACCAAATTACTTCTTTTCACCCCCAACAAATCCAAAGCCACATCGCCTTCCTTCACCATCACGTCCAGCAACGGCACAACAATCTCTCCCTCCCCCCATACTAAGCTACTCGTTGTTGAAATAGATAAAGATCTTAACTTCAATGTTCACATCTCTCAAACCATTAAAAAGGTACATAAAAAATTAGGAACTTTATACAAACACAAACAGTTCCTATCAGACCAAGCATGAATCACCCTAGCCCAAACCCACCTCTTGTCTACCCTACTATATGCATCACCAATCCTAATTCACATCAGGAAAACAGACCTAGACAAACTAGAATCATGTTACAAAAAAATTGCAAAATTCAGCAGTAACTCCACTTTTAGAAGTCATCATTGTCTTACCTTAAAACAGCTACAATGGTTATAACTCCCACAGCTAATTAGGTATCACCAAGCTAGTGCTCATCTTCAACACACTAAAAAAATCACCACAAAACGCCAGCCCTAAACCAACTACTAAACCAATACTCAGCAAACAGCCCTCTACTCTCATCCAACAAGACCCTGCTCTGTATATCCAAAGCCAACAACACTGCAGGGAAAGCCATCTTCTCTCATACCATCGCTAAGGAATGGAATAACCTCCCCCAAAATATCTCCTCAGCAACATCTATCTCACTGTTCAAAAAATCACTTAAGCCACACCTCTTGCAGCCCATGGCTCTGTCCTTGCATTACATAAATGCTTTCCTGATCTCCTCCATTTCTACTATCCTCCTTTCTCTCACTGCTCACTATGTCTAATACTCAGCACTCAAACTCCTAGAACAGGGCCTACTATTTGCTACTATAATGCCTTGAGTGCTGT
Organism: Protopterus annectens; assembly: GCF_019279795.1. Lineage (NCBI taxonomy): Eukaryota > Metazoa > Chordata > Ceratodontiformes > Protopteridae > Protopterus > Protopterus annectens. Next base: position 317,024,182 of record NC_056743.1, on the reverse strand, counting down.
CGCTTTGATTGCATCAGACAATGTGTGTATTTTTTTTCTCTTTTTCTTTCCCAAATATCGACATCCAGGGCCCACTATGTGTAATGTAAGCCTGCCTGGAAAGAACTACTGTATGAAATATCTTTTGATTGTATATATAACACTGTATAAAATTGTTGTTGTGGCACTTTTCTACCCGGGCCTCAGCTGTAAATGGACCTAGTTTGAGTCTGACTTTCCTGGTAAACAAATGTAAAATAAAAATAAAGCTCCTTGGGATATGCACTGCTATCAGAAATTGTTGTGAGGATATTATCCACTGTCACACTCTCATGACCTTTTGAGACAGGGGATATAAATGCCACCCCCCCATGTACATACCACCTCAGTGATGTTGGACTGGATTGCTATCACACCCTTGTGGAGAAAGTCCAGAAAAAGCCTACAATGTTAGAAAGGCTAAACTCATCCCCAAGACACTAATTTGAAGACTGGCCTCCACCTGGGATCAGGTATCTTGGACATTCATTATCATAAACCTTTTTTTCCCCTATTTTCTACATGGGGTCGGGGTGTAGTGTCAACTGTCACCATCCCTCTGTATTCAATGCCAATCTGTTTTCTTGACACTCGTACCAGACTGTCACAGATCTTCTCACAAAATCCATCCACCTCTATGCTGGATGCTCTCATTCCCTCTTGCTTTCCTCCTGTCTGTCCCAAATCTTAATCAGATTGTCTTCTGCTTTTCAGCATGTGCCCAATCCACCATAATCTATTCTCTTTCACCTTTTCAGCAATTGGAGCTACTTTGGCTTCTGTTCTTATATCCTCATTTCATCTTTCCCACAATGTGCATCCTACTGCCCCCCATCTCAGGCACTTAATCTGTATCACCTCTAGCTTCCTCAGCTGCTCTGCTTTTACTACCCAGGTTTCTGTACAATGCAATAGTACTGGTCGGATTAATGTTTTGAACACCTTACTTTTCAGCTTCTTTGGCATTCTTCTGCCATATACTACACTGGACACACTGTGCTAGTTGGCTTCAGCCCCTCTGATTCTAGCTTTGACCTCCACATTACTTTTTCTTCTCCTTAAACCACCCTTCCTGGAAACATGAACCTGTTCCACTATTTTCCCTTCTTTCTCAGTTCTTAGGTTCTTCTGATTTCCCCCATTTGCTGCCATTACAACTGTCTTATATGCACTCCACTTCATCCAGTGTGCCTTAAGTTTTGCATTCCATTCTCGATCTTTTGCTGAAGTTCTTGCAGAGTCTGCCTATAATGCCACATCGTCTGCATACAGCAATTTTTTTGATAGGTCTCCAATGACTTGTTTGCTAACGCAGTCCATTACCAGTATGGACAGCAGTGGGCTCAGAGCTGAACCCTGATGCTCACCCAGTCCCAATGGGAATGCCTCTGAGACTGAACAGTGTTCATACTTGAGTCACTGGGTCTTTTGTATATAGCTTGCAGTAATTCTAACAATGTTTCTGGGACTTCGAAACACCTGACTGCCCAAATCAGCTTTCTTGGGACCTTGTCATATGCCTTCTCCATATGCCCTGCTGGACTCTTTCCTCATCTCTAAAATCTTCTCAACTATCTGTTTCACTGCAAACACTTGCTACATTCTGATCTGAAACCAAATGGCTCATCTTACTTTCTACTACTACATTGTTCATCAATCATCCTCTCAAGAACTTTCATGCAACGTAACATGAATTTGACAACTCTGTACTGCACACACTTGAACATTTCTCCTTTGCTTGTCTACTTTGTTCTTCAACACTGGCACTAGTATGCTTTTTCTCCAGTCATGAGAGATACGTCTCTCTCTCTCCACACTGTTATGACTACCCTCAGGAGTTATTTCTCCCCCATATCAAACACCTTCATTATATCTGCTGTGACCTCATCTGAGCCTGCAGCTTTCCCTGACTTAATTTTCCTTAGTGCTATTCTTACTTCTTCTATAGTAGGCTCATCTTCTCCTCTCATCATAGGCTGTGTCCAGGGCAGTACAGCTTCTGTGGAGTTTTCTTCATTTAGAAGCTGCTGGAAGTATTTCTTCCATCTGCCTTTGATGCTGTGTGGCCTGGTAAGCAGGTGGTTGCTGGCATCCATTATGAAGGGTGCCTGATTATCTTCATCTTTTTCTCTTTACCTTGCAACCTGATAGTTTCCCTTGTGCCTTCTACTGACTCGCCTTCCAGAAACTGATAGATTGATTCTAATGTCTTGTTCTTTTCCTACTGCAACTCTTTCTTAGCTTCTTTGTTAGCCAACCAGTAGTCCTTTTTAGCCTAGTCAGTCTTTTCCTCTCCAAGGAAAAGACTGACTAGGCTAAAAAGAATACTGGTTGGCTAACAAAGGGGTGCCTTCTGTGCGGAGTCTGCATGTCCTCCCGGTGGTCGCGTGGGTTTCCTCCGGGTGCACCGGTTTCCTCCCATATCCCAAAGACATGCAGTAGGTAGATTGGACACTCTAAATTGGCCCTAGGTGTGAATGTGTGCGTGCCTTCTGTGGAAGGTTGGGCGCCGGGCTGGCAACTCAACATTGTAAAACTCCATTGCCAATCATGAGCGGACAGATGATCTGCTGTGGTGACCCCTAACCAGGAAAAGCTGAAAGAAGAAGGAGTCTTTTCCTCTCCAACTTTTCCCCCTACAATCCTCCTTTTGATGACTTCCTGGACTTCAGCATTCCTCCACCAGTTTTCCTTATGCTCCTTATTTCCATACCTGGCTTGGCCACACACCTCTTCTGTAGTCCTCACACAAGCTGTTTTGAGGTGTTGACATTATTCATCTCCACCTATTTCCTCTTCTTGAGGGGCCAGAGCCCCGAGTAATTCCTTGAACAGATATGCTTTCTCTCCAGTCAACTTCCAGATCTTCAGTCTGGTCTCTTTTGGCCTTGCAGTCTTCTCTGACCAAAACTTGCAGCTGATTGTGGCAACAGTGATTTATGCTGCAAGCTGACTATTTCACTGGGGATGACTTTGTACTCACTAATACTACCCCAGTGTCCTTTTTCCTTACTAGGTGGAATTCTACAAGAGTTGCATGTTGGCCATCCTTGTATGTGATCTTGTGACGGTCTCCTTCTGAAACATGTGTTGCCTTCTATCAAGCCATTTGCCAGACAGAAGTCTACCATGGACATTCCTGTTGCCCCATGTGGATAGGTAGTCCTTGTACCCTGCTCTGTCTGTTCCAAAATAAGCATTCAAGTCACTGATTATCAGCACCAATTCATGTTGCTCTGCTTTATCTACTAGATCCTGCAACTGCTGGTTGAATGTAGTCAGTTTCTCAATCATACAACCCTGCTGTGGGGCATAGGCTGAGATTAAGAACACTGCCCTGTCCTCACAATGGACTCTGATCGCCAAGAGTTTGACACTAATTCGGATGACATCCCTCACTGCCTTGTGAAGACTCTTCCGCAACACAAATCCGATACCATTTTTAGCCTGTCCTCCTCCTGAGTACTACACTCTGGATCCCAAGTCAAGTGGTTTTACTAAACTGCCCTTCCATCTAGTCTCCTGAATACACAGGATGTCCAGCCTCCTCCTTACCATCATATCATCTACTTCCAAGCTCCGTCCTATAAGTGAACCTTCATGGATTGGAGCAATTATTAGTTCATGTTTGGCATGTTGATTGGTTTTATGTCCAGCTTTTGCTCAACACAGCTATCCCAGGTAACCACAGATGGGCAAATGGACACTGGTCAGAAAGCAGGCTACTGATCCAGGACTGCTGGGCTTTACAGAGGGTATACACCAGCCAATAAGGGCACATACATTACTATGGCACCCTGGCATAAGTCGGGTCCTCAGCCTTATCACTGTCAAATACCCAAGCCCATTTAGTGACATTAGTCAACACGACCGAATCACCTAGAGCCATATTTTACAATGTTGAGTGGCTAGCCCTACCACTGCACATGTCTGTGATCTATGTTCTCCTATCTTGAGGATACTACGCACCACAGTAGATGCTGAAGGCAGTTGGTCTATACAACTCTTCCTCCTACAGGGCACCACGTAGAGCTTGTGCTGCTGCCCACAGCTCCTTTCTTTGGTGAGTTTGAGATGGAAACACTCAGCATGCTTTTCAGAGGTGGCAGAGACCTTACAGTGACACAGGGAGAACATGCAAACTCCAAACAAGCAGTGGCCGAAGTCAGAGTCGAACCTTGTACCTTGTGCATAGAAGGCGAAGACCATTATATGCCAACCGGTACCCATGGACCATCTTCCCTTTGAAACGTCCCACATGCCACCCCTGGAGAGAAGTCTTTATGGTAACTAAGGCCTGGGTCTGGGGAAAACAAAATTAAGACCTAATGAAGCCTGGTGAGATTCTACACACCAAGCAATGTAAAAGAGCTCTCAAGAACCACCTTCCCAGCGGCACAAGACAAACTGGCTCCTTGGCTTAATTGCCACATCAAATAACTAAGCTGGAGATCTCTGAGGTTAGTCTGGAAGCAAGTAATATGGCTGATGGTTTCCACATGACAACAGATGAATAACAGGACTTGTACTGGTTTCTAGATATGACTTGTGATTCACAGTGCTGCCCAAAGATAAACACAGTTGGAGCAAGTAATCCCTGGCCAGAATTACAGAAATGATTTGAGGTTGCCATAAGGATCCAGTCATCTAGGTAAGGAAAGACCCAGAACCCCTGCAGTCTGAGCCAAGCTCCACCACTGCCATACACTTGGTGAACACCTAGGGGGTTGTGGTGTGCACAAAGGGCAGCTCTCAAAACTGGTAATCCCAGCTGGAAATGCAGGAACCTCCTAGAATGTCTCACTCTATGTGATACTAGGCATTCTTGAGGTTCACCAAGGACATCTAGACACTCTTCATCAGAAGTGGGTGAATGGAATGTACCATAACTATCCAGAACTTGGTCCGTTTCACATAAAAACTCAGCTTGGTGAGGTCCAGAATGGGCCTGAGGTTCTTGTTTTCATTTGGTACTGAAACGAATCTTGAGTAGACACTGGATCCCCTTTGGTCTGGTGAGACCTCTTGAATGGCTCTGTTCAGTTTTATTATTTCCACTGCTACCTCCCTTCACTGTTGGAGTTTAATGTTGGGAAGGGATCTTTAACTTTATTTTGGATTCTACAAACAGAAAATGGAATAACCTCTAGAAAAGACTCTCAAAAGTGAAGCATCTAATATGATGGCTTCCTAAGCTTTTGGGTGAAAAGCCAAACTCCCCCAAGACTACCTCCAGTAAGCAGCAGCCAGACAACTCAGATGGTGTACTAGAAAGGCTTACCTTTACACTGGGGGAGCATCCATTAAAGGTCTCCCTCTTTCCACAGGGGCCCATTTGCCATAAGCATCTTGGAAAAACTGTTCTGATTTGTGAAAAAACAGTCATTTCTTCCTTCTGGTTCCTACCAATGCTCATTTGTGGGGTGGAGAAATGGACTCCTATGACCATGTCTTTCTTCTTGTTTAATCCTGGTCACTGTATCTTACTTTGGGACCAAAAAAAGTAGAACCATTGAAATGGGCCATAAGAGAAGACACCTTAAAGCAGTCTGCAAAATTAAATAAGTGCTTCAAGGGATGCAGTACCACATGCAGTGTTTGGCAGAACCCACGTGGATACATTCAAGATGGACTGCATCACAGACCAATTGAGCCTCAAAAGAGTTTTGCATCTCTGAGGTACTGTGTCATCACCATCTTAAGCATCTTTGAGATAAGATCCCTTTGCTGCCTTGTCTGGTAAGCCAAATAGTTCAACACACAAAGGGCAAATGTGGCTAAACCTTATGTGCCCTTCCCTAAATGGCCCACAGCCCAAGACTCTGTTAGGGGGATGGCATGCAGAACTTTGGATATTTCTTCCCCAGTGGCTGTAGCAATCACATCATTCACTGCCGGGTACGTCCTCCAACATGGTCTATCCTTGGGAAGGAGTGAAACTTTTTCAGGTTTATCAAGGATTGTACCACTACAGAGTTTTCTCAATGCCCTTCTGAATACTAAATCAACAATGGCATCCTGAGAGGGAACCACCCAGGATGTAGATAGTCCCGTACCAAAGGGCTCAAGAAAAACAGATTCTTCAGGGGTTAAGGGTTTCAGTGGACTATCTCCATGCTGCCTAATCAATTCTAGTACATCAATGGTGCCTTTACATGGGGATTTGGGGGACCCATCCCTTTCATCAAAGTCAGGATTATTGGTGAGTGAATCCTCAGGGGTGTCCAAATGATTCCTCTTGCATGCAGTCTTCACATGTTCATCCCAGGCAAGAGAGGCCAAGGGACACTGAGGAATTAAGAGTTTGCATACCAAGGGATGGGCCAAGGTCTAATGGAGCAGGCTGTCCCAGAGACTTACTGCTGTGAGCCTGACATACCAGACAGATGAGAGGACTGAGGTGGATTCAACTTAAAAACCCACTATTGGAATGCGAAAGAATCCTCTCTGCAAAAAACAATGGTGCTAAGGCCAGGCATGGTTCCTTTTAGTTCCAATGATCTATGAAAGGGACTGGTGCCCAATGCTGATCTAGTCAGATCAGATGTTGAGACTGGAGCCACGCTATCCAAGGCTTAACAGCCTGAAGGAAGAGTCACAGCTTTGAAAGCCTAAGAGTTGGTCCTGATCTTAGTGCAGCAACACTGAAGCTTTGGTTCTGAGATCCACTTGGCTGTGACGGAGCCAGAATCAAAAATATCACGGAAGAAAGCAGTGTCTGATGCAGCCAAGCTGTCTACACTACCACCACCAAATATATGGAGCAGTTGGAACCATTGACCCTGGCACAGAAAAATGGGCTGGGAAGGTGTCTGTACATGGGTGCACACAATGACAGAAGAGCAAATCTGAGGGCTAAACTAGCATTAGGCAATATCTCTAGAAAGTAAAGTTACAAGCATAAAAGTTTAACAGGAGGACAAAAAAAGAAGTGGCAGCCAAAAAAAGTGCACACAAACAGCAGAAAAACGTATTCAAAAAGGGAAGAAATACTACAACTAGACAGAATTCCAGCTAATCCCATGCAAATCTGAAAAAAAAACCACTAGAAGAGGCCACAGAAACATATTAATAAAATTATTAAGAAAGTACTTAGCAAATTGGAGCTTCACGGATCACATCTGAAAACTGAAGTGACAAATACGATCTGAGGAGAATGGGGAGGACAGTATATTCTGGAACAGAGGTGGAGCTTCAGAGCCAAAAAACCTAAGGTGCTTGGCTTGGATCTGACTTGATCCAAAAACCTCACAGGTTGAGGTGGACTGAAGACATCGGATCTTTTGTTTTTTTTTGTTTTTTTTGTGCTCAAGTGTTTTCAATGAAGCAAAAAGTACTGAAAAATGAGAGACAGGTTCAGATGAAGATGAGAAAAAGCAAATACTTAAAAGATCAGCCTGCCAAATATTAGTGTGTTTATGTAAGCTAAATGCTGGAAATAATACAGTCAAAACATCTGTCACTTACAATAGGTGGGAGTAACACCTTTCTATTAATATGGCTACTCTGGCTATATTGTCATGGAATGTAAATTGCCTTAGATATATAAAAACAACAAGGTATTGAACTATATTAAGAAATGTAGAGTATGAAAAGAAATGTTGCAAAAAACACATATGGACAGAAACGAGCATGTGAATTTGATGGAAAGGATTTAAGGATGGACGTTCAGCAGAGTATCAGGAACAAATGAAAAGGGGAGTAATACTGATTGCAAGTGCTAGAAGAGGTGTACGGAACAATAATGGTAGACTTGTGGTAATAAGAGACCACTGTCAAGGGAGGAGAACTGTGCTGGCATGTATTTATTTTTCACCAAAAATGCATTATGGAGCTTAAAAAATTTGGGAGAAATAACCAACTGGAACATTATTTATGAATTGAGACGGGAAATAGATTTGCAATAGTTAGGATGTGTGAGGGGGATCTGAAAAGAAAAATTATAACAAGAGAATAGATTTCTTAAGAAATATAAAAGACTATTTGTTAAGAAATATATGAATTCAGTAGTAGAAAATCAGATGTAATATGCATATTATTCACCAAGGTATAGTATATCCGGGGCTAGACTGGACAGAATTTGTTGTTCAAATGAGCACATGTAATGAAATGAATGCTTGACACATTCAATAACTATTTCAGATCATGAACCACTACATTTTTTTTAAAAAAGATGCAGGTTAATGAAGTACAAATCGGAAGATAGAGCTTTCCTACTAACTTGTTAGAAACAGAGAAATTTAAGAATTGGGTAATGGAAATGATTCAAGAGTTACTATGGAATACAGAAGGTTCTTCAGAAGGGACAGCTAGTGAGTGGGATAAAATGAATATGGAATTTAAGAGGTGGAGTAACAGGAATTATTTAGAAGGAATGCATGTACTGCAGAATAAGGGGGATATAAAAAGGGAGCAAGTGCAGAGTGCTAAAGGGAAAATAAGGGAATATTTGGGTAATAAACTTTCAAAAAAGGGATTCTTTCAGATCGGGGGAAAAGTACACAAAAATGCTCTTTTTCACATTGGTGAATACTGCAAACCAAATGCATACAAATCCTGAAGTAAATAATTCCTGAAGTTTGTAACATATCATACCATCTTCCTTGAAAACAAGACTGCTTAACTGATGCATTTTTCTCTTACCTCTTTGGATGGCTTTATGCAAAATACTCCAACCATTTTTGTCAATCATATCAACATCAGCCTTGTTATTTACCAACGTTGTTGCAATACTCTCTAGCTTTCGAGAGAGTGCCAGATCCAGTGCAAGGTCTCCATTACTGTCTTGTTCATTCAGTTTCCCAGGTAGCTGCAGAATAAACCATTTTATCAGCAAAAAATGAGTTGACACTTTTTTAACAGCTATATGAGCAAGACTATTACTAGGGATAGTAGCAGTTTCTAAAACATTAGCCTTCTGCAAATTTAATCCTAAACGTCATTAAAAAAATCTGATACATTGTTCCTTCCTTCCTATCAAGCAGTATGCAGAAACAGGTCATATCTTTTTGAGCATGTTACACGGACAATCTTTCTGGGTTAATGACATCTTTGCAAGGATAGCCAGACTAAAACATCACATCTGCAATCCTGCCTCTTGCATTCAGGAAAATCACCAGATGCAGAATCTATTTCAGTGATCTCAAATACTCTCACATCTATAAAATTTCCATGTTAATCATCATTTAAAAGCACTTGAAGTCAAGCTAAATTAAATTTCATATCATATATATATATATATATATATATACACACACACACATATTAGTATTAAATATAGACTAATGTAGCAGTTCAGGGAAAAAAATGACATTTGAGTCTTTATGCAACGTTAATGTATATCTGATTTAAAATAAGGAAACATAACTGTTTTAATTATTTTAAATGTAAATTTTACATAAAGACTGAAGCAGACTGCACAATGACATTTACATACTCTGCACTTTTTCTAGAACATCTTTTCCTTGGAAACAATTTTCATTTCACAGCTTATGTGTGCTACTATCCTCTTGGGTATGAATACCATTATCTTCAGTTTGAACAAGTCTAACTCACCATTTCTTCTTAGCTGGACTGCTTCTACTCTATTAAAGATGCATCTTAAAAAACATGAGAGGGGTTTCTCCAGCAAGGTTTACAAAGAGGTAGCACCACTACATCTTGTTTCCTTCTTGTGATACTCTTCCATATGCAGTCCCCATGGTGACTCAGTGTTAAGACAGTGCCTGACCACACTTTTACACTGTAGCTCGACATACTTGCATCCATCATTCCAATGAAATTTCATTCATGCTTAACTGTGATACTGCTCTTTGACTTGCATGTTATATAAGACAACTGAAGCTTAATATTTGCTTGTTTTACTTAAGTGAGAAACCTGAAAAAAATAATTGCACTCCTGTACAGACACCTGTCAGTAAAACAGAAACACTTCTATATATTTCAGATATATACGTAAGGAACTCTTACGGAATTTTAGAAAATACGATAATATTAAACGTTAAGGAATCTCAAAGTCTTCTGATTCAATTCAAGATGTCCACTGAATAAGCTGCTCCCTTCAGATGTTCTTCAACAATTTTAATATTTTCAAAAGAAATAATCCCCCTTTTCTTAGGAGCTATTGTTGTTGTTTGTCTTTCGGCTTTTCCCGGTTAGCAGTAGTCACTAATTGGCAGTAAATTTTCTCGAACGCCGAGGTGCCAGCTCGACGTCCAACCTTCAATGAAGGCATGCCCATTTACGCAAGTCTTTTGAATGCCACCCAACCGCAGTTTCTTAATGTTCAATCTAAGAAGGAACTATTTTAAAATATACTATCCTTTTAGCTTCCGTTACTTAAACACATTCTCATCCCTTTATTGGTGGTTAAATTGGCTGAACAAATTTCTAGAAGATTTTTTTTCCAACTTAAATTCTCTTTAGGAAAAGACATACACAGTTTAACATCCTTTTATGAATTTACCTTGAAAACTGAAGAATTTAACAAAAGGCTGCTTTTTAATTATTCAAGCTTACAGACTGTGCAAATTAAAAGTTATGTTCTTACCATAACTAGGCATCTGTGTTGTCCATGTTAGGCCTTCCTCAATGCATGGGTTCAGGTCCAATCCTCTGATCTGACTTGATCACTTATTTCAGACTTGGGATACAGCTCTTGAGCTCCTCCCTCTACCCATAATACACGATCACAGTCTCAGATTGAGTTTGCTGCCCTATCCCCATAGTAGAAACAGAGACAGGAATAGTTTGATAGAAATATAGGGATCAAACCTGCAACTATAGGTTCCAATTCAGTCCAATAGATCTCTACAGGAGCTATGGATGGGAGAGAAGTTGAGGAATAATGAAAGTGGACAACACAGATGGCTAGTTATGGTAAGAACACAACTTTTAAATCCAATGTCATTCTTTTCATTCTTCCTCAATGTACAGGATAGTCCTCAACTACGTTGCTCTTGGATGGCCCACATGTAAGGATATTCCGCAGCACCGCTGAACCAAAAGATGTGCTATTTCTAGAAATATTTCCAATTTGTAATGAGAAACATAAGTATGAGCATTAAACCATGCAGCTGTAGCACAATCATCAATAGATGTTCTAGACGAAAAAATAGATTAAGTGGCCATGGATCTGGTTAAATGAGCCTTGCCATACCTTTTTGAGAGTAAATCTAGGAAATACAATCTGCTATCCATTTAGCTAGGATGACTTTGGATACTGAATAATCCAGTCTTTTTGAGTAAAAGGAAACAAAAAGTTGGTCTGATTTTCTGAAATGTTTCGTCCTATGAAGGTGCAGCACGTATTCTCCTTTGTTGGTAAAACTTGGAAAGACAACTGGTTAAGTGAATGGATTGGTTAATGTTATTCTCCGATGCCACTTTGCGTAATAAGGAAGGGTTAGACCATAAGGAGACCCTATCTTTATGAAAAATAATGTATGGAGATTTGGCAGAGAGAGTCTGGAAGTTCAGATATAATCTTTGCAGAAGTGATAGCTACCAAGAAAAATTGTTTTCCATGATAGAAACATCAGATCGGATTTAGCTAAAGGCTCAAATGTTTATGCGTTAGGCCCTGTAGCACAACTGTCAGGTCCAAAGGTGGACAGGGATCTTTAATTGGATGCCTTAAAAGAAATTCCTTTCAAGAAGACTTTCCATAATTTAGAAGAAGTCATGGAAATATGCCTGGTGTCTATATGAAAACTGGAAATAGCCATCAGTTGAAGTTTAAATGTGGAAAAAATAGTGCCTTTCTAAAATAGCACTGTCAAGAACTGTAGAAATATAGTAACTGGGGCAAAAAGGTACTGATATTTTTATTCAAAGCTCACAGAAAGAATCTTTTCCATTTGCTTTTGTATACCCTTTTGGGAAGCCAAGATAATACTGTGTACAAGGGAAGAAAGCCTGGGCTGTCTATTACTGAAAGTGGAGAAACAATGCAGTTAGTCTTAGGGCTTGAATGTTGGCTCCCTGATGGATTTGACAGGAGATCCAAAGTTGGCTCCAGTATCTATGGAGGATAATGAGTATGAGACCACAGGAAGAAGAACCATACTTGCAAACATTGTAGGCTTAGTCATGGATCCAGTAGGGAGCGGAGAAAGACCCTATTCTGGATCGGAGCTCTGAGAAACTTTTGCAACATCCTAGCCATGACTGCTTCTGACAAGCTCTTGGATGACTTATAGGAAGAAATAGAAGGTGGCCTAGAGTGCTTTGTGGGTGTCTGAAGCAACCTCTAAGGCTGGTTAGGGGAAACTGGTTTAATGAGTACACGGGAGTACTGCATCTATACACAGAACCCTGTTTAGGATCAGAGGGTATAGTAGTTGGGCTAATTGTTATGATGGCTACAGAAAGCTTAGGATCCAAAGTCTTCATATCCAACGGCCAAGACTTAGCATCCGAGTGCATAGGATCTGACAATTTTCTTGGTTTTGAAGAAGGCTCTGAGGAAGACCTGGGGGACTTCGGAGGTGAACGCTTCTTATGCTGCAAGGGAGTGTATTTCCTCAGGTTGGAGGAGTTTGAGCCCCCAAAATGGAAGGAGAAGGCAGATCAGTCAGAAAAGTAATAAAGTTTTAATTACTCATGAAAAACTCAATGATCACTTGAGATCGAAGAAAAAAACCTGCATCTGTTCCCAATGCAGCAAACGAGATGTGAGGCTTTGGGGATGTTATAGTGCATTAATGGTAGAGGGATGAGCTCAATAGCTGGATCCTAAATCTGGAATAAGCAGCAGAGTCAGATCAGAGCATCAGATCCGAACCCATATGTTGAGGAAGAATGAAAAGGACAACATCAGATATGAGTTACTCAAATTGCTACAGGTTCTACAGTTGTACTGCATTAGGACTTCAGATTTCATGTAGTTTTCATTGGTTCTTTTGTATCCTTCTGCTATATTTACAGCACAGAGCTGAGCACAGTGCCTTAGCAGTAGTATTTCCACAATGAGTAGCATGCTCAAGTAAAAGTCTATGTTCTTACATTAATAAAACAATGAGTAATAAGGTCACATAGGAAAACCAACTGGTTAAAAAGGACAAAGAAAAATCTAGCAAAGCTAGACTTTCCACTGTGTGATGCCTTAAACCTCTTGTATCAGAGGCAACGTGGGATATATCACACAGTCTCACTTTGCTCGATATTTCTTTTTATTTTCTTATATTACAGAAAGGGTACTGTCTTATAGCATCAGTGAGTTACTTAACCATTTCCACTTCATTTAAACTGCTTCTGCTGAGATGTGCAAGCTTCTTCTAGGCAGTGTTGATCTGCACAGCCTGAGTACCAGCCGTACTGAGTAGTGCAGGCTTAAGATGAACATATAACCATTCCAACTAACTTCAACTCTAATAATTATCAAGCCCTCTTTCTACCTTTACTAAAGGAATTGTTAGCATTGGTCAACATGAGGAGTCAACATACATCCCCTCTCTTCCCTATTGCCAGCCTTACATCACACGGAATCTTAATCAGTGTATGAAATGCTTAATACTCATTGAACGTGAACACCCACTAAACTCAACGGCTCCATCTGTGAGAGATGCAAAAATTTGATTCAAGCCAGAGGCATCCCTTTCTCAGACAGCAAAAATGCAGTGAGCTTTCTTACCCTTTCCCACACCAATACAGCCTGCACAGATTAGAAACTATAAAACTGTCTTATGGTGAAATTATTACAAGTCTTTACCAAAGCCTCCTATGACTTTAAAGACCAGATATAAGCCTAAACCAAGAAACAACCTCCTACATATATCCCAACACTGACAGCTCATATCCAGCATACAGCTCTTTCCAACACTGTAGGAAATACAAACACTAACAGGACTCTCACAATTAACACGCATAAGTAGTTAAGCCAGCAAGACTGGACTACTTCATCTAGCAAAGTCCTAGTCATAGGTAACTTCTTTAGTTAGACACACAGAGGCTCCACTAACCAGGCTGAGCCAAGACAAGGTAATGGCAAATGAGGCACCAGGATACTTAACACCACTAAAGCTCAATAGTCACTTCATCCCAGCTACATGCATGACCTGATTACCCATGTGGGAGTAAACATCTTGAGGCACACCTCCTTGGGTCATACACAAAAGGCTATGATGGAGCTTTCACATTTGGAAAGGAACTGAAACTAGCAATGAGCAGTATCCTAACAACACTAAGAATGATGCCACAAAAGACACGATTCTCGGCTGGAACACCTGCTGTGTGGAGTATGCATGTCCTCCCCGAGGTCGAGTGGTGTTCGAAAGACTTCGTTGAAGCGTGGGCATCGGGCTGGCACCTCAGCACTGTAAAAATCTACTGCCAATCATTAGAGGACTGGAGTTCCACTGTGGCGACCCCTAACCAGGAAAAGCCGAAAGAACAACAACTACGGATCCAGTATACATCATACTGGAATAAGATCATTGATAGTCCTGGCTTATTTGCTAGAGGTGGTCTGCATCTCTCTCCTTATGGCTTCCAAATACTGGCTAAGACTTTTACTTATCCCATAGTGCTTTTTGTGGCAACCATACTGATAGCACTATTTGCAGAACTGATCAGTCTGTGTGTGGGTGGAGCTGCACAATAAAGACACTGGATTTTCAGAATTTTCAAGTGCTACATTTGTGTCAATAATATGACCCCCCACCCCATTTTGTACAAGGGGATGGAGTACCTCAGCAACAATAACCACCTAGAACAAATGTTCACACCATTGAGTGACTATAGTACATATCATTCAGGGTTGTGATTAAGATGGTTAATAATTTACATAAATCGACAAGTTTATGAGAGTGTAAAAACAAGCAAGAGCACAAATGTGACTACACATTTATGTAACTCACATTTGGCTTAATTCAAGTTTTATAAAGTGAACATTTGTAGGAATGTGCAAGAAAATTAATGTAGAACTGAAAAGGTGATGTTTACGAAAATATGCTTGATTATGCTACAGTGGGTAGTGTACACATGTGATCATTCATGGGTTAAGTAAGGGGAGCAACAATGTCCTGTCTGGCTAGTATTGTTCTTTTTGCTTTTGTCTTGTGTAGGGGGTTCTGTTAGGGTAAGCATATTTACTAGTAATATATGGGGTTAGGGTTAGCACATAAGTAATGTGGTGGTGAGGGGCTTTATTATCCCTTTCCTTAACAGTACCAATACTGAGAGGATACTTGATTTGGGCTTACTATTTTGTTATTCACTCACTTCGTTTTTATTTTATTTATTTCACATTTGTTAACCAGGGGTGTCTGACGGAGCAGAAAAGGCCCTTTTTCAGCAGAGGCCTGGGGAGAAAAGCTCCACATAGAAAAATTACAGATAAATTTAGACATGATCAGTATACACACAGATTACAAAAGACATGTTTTTACAGTGGTATGCAGCCCATCAACAGTTATAGTGGAGAAAACAAACAAAAAATATTATTTTAAAAATAAAGGTACTTAATAGATTTGTGGTTTACAGCTGAAATTTGGAACATAGGTAGGATACATACATAGTACACAGGTACAGTACATACACTGTAGATTAGCCAGTGTTTGTGAGAATAGTTTTCAATGTTAATCAAGTACTCTAGGTTTAGTATGTGTATGTATTTTTTAGTATGTATGACGTTGTGTCATACATTTGTGCAGTACCTCATTTTTGTTCTCTCATTTGTGTATCACTCATTTGTGCTGTCAACCAACTAATAATGATATCATATATATCATGCATGCAGTCTGGCACAAGGCCCGATCGAACGAACACACACACTCAGGCAAGCAAGATTCTTTACTGTACAATACACATTCACCCACCTCTAGTAGAGGTCCATGAAATATGTATATAAATGATCCCCTTAAAGATGCACTACTGCTTTAGCTCCATGGTTTCTGAATGCCAATGACTTAACTTTTTTAAGGCTTAATGGGTACCATTCAGGTCATTAAAGCCAAATCCCACTAGCTGTAGACATGCAAGTTTTGGCCTTTTTAGTGACTTCATCAGTACAGCATAAGTGGATTACTTGGTCATACTTAAACAGAGTTTTTGTAGTGTCTGTATTGTTTTGGGGGGGGGGAGGGTTATGTATTTGTGTTTACTGACATTCGGTGTTGTGAGTGTTTGTAATTGTGGTGTTTTGTGGTTTTGAGGGTATGACATTCTCTACTCAAAATACTGAAATTCGTGATTTCACTATTTCGAGTTTAAAAAGTGGACCCATATACATACACACAAACAAACATATATATATATATATATATATATATATATATATATATATATATATATAGAGTACAGTTTTGTACCTACCATAAATGTAGATGTCCGAACTGGATAGCATCTGCAGTCATAACAACTGGGTTGTCCTGTCGTCAGGCAGCCCTTCGGTCGGCCGGATTCCAAAGTCTGGGTCCGGCTTCGCTGATGTCGCACTTCACCCGACGTCATCTCTGCTGGTCTTCGGGTATAAAGGCATCAGCCGACGCCATTTTCCTCAGTGTTTCTTGCCCCAGATGCCAGTTGCCCTCTTGGAAGGCTAAATTTTGGATAAATGCCAATGTTTCCAAAAAGATAGAAGGCAAACACAAAAAATAAGCATGTATGTACATATATACAAACAAATACACCATAAGAGACTCCCCCCCAGCTAGCTATTAGGAGGGTAAATACCCTAGGAGTACCACAGAGGGGAAGGAGGGAGGGTAATCCTGACTGCAGATGCTATTCAGTTCGACATCTACATTTATGGTAGGTACAAAACTGTACTATGTCCTTCATGGATGCATCTGCAGTCATAACAACTGGGTAGAATACCATAGCCAACTAGGGAGGAGGAAGATAAAATTATGGTGTGGTTAGGATCCCTTGCAATACAGCAGTGGCAAACCCTGCTCGGGATCTAGAATATAGAGGTAAATTATAATGCTTGGCAAATGTATGCACGGAGGTCCAAGTAGCCGCCTCAGTAATGTCCTTGGTTGCCACTCCTCGTAAGAAAGCTGTGGTAGTGGCTGTAGCCCTTGTAGAATGAGGCCTTATGTTCTGTGGAATTGGTTTTCCATGGAAGGAGTAACAAAATCTTATGCAATTTCCTATCCATTTGGAGATTGTCTGTTTGGAAATTGCTTTTCCTTCCCTCCCTGTTGCATAGGCTACCAAAAGCTGGTCAGTTTTTCTGTTACTTTTGGTTCTGTCCAGGTAGTAGCGTAGCTGTCTATGTACGTCCAAGGTATGCAGCATTCTTTCCCTCTGTTTTGTGGATTGGGAAAGAAGGTAGGTAGGTGGATTGCCTGGTTTAAAGACTCTGGATACCACCTTAGGCATAAATGTAGGATTAGTTCTCATGGACACCCTATCTTTATGGAAGATTAGGAAGGGTTGTACTGCCATTAAGGCCTGTAGTTCCGAAACCCTCCTTGCTGAGGTAATTGCCAGTAGGAAAGCAGTTTTCCATGATAGGTGCTGTAGATCTGCTGTTGCTGCTGGTTCAAAGGGAGTGTCAACTTTTCTAGCACAAAGTTCAAGTCCCATGCTGGTAATGGTAGTTTCCTTGGAGGTTTTACATTCTTGATCCCTCTGAGGAACTGCCTGAGTAGAGGATGTGAAAAGACAGGTGGATCAAAGCTGTATTCTGCTGAAATAGCTGATGCATGTATCTTGATGGAGGAATAGGACAGGCCTGTATGTAAAAGCTCTGCCAAATACTCCAGAATGTTTGCAATATCTATATTAGACACATCTTTTCCTCTTTCAGTACTCCAAATGACAAACCTTTTCCATTTTCCTGCATAGTTCCTTCTTGTTGAAGGTCTGCGGGCTTCAAGGATAATGTCTTTAACCCTTTGGGAAAGATCTGGCTTAGTTGCTGCTATGTGATGTTCCAGGCAGTCAGTTGCAAAGTTTTTAGGTTTGGATGCATGATGCTGTAGTTGTTCTGAGTTAACAGCAAAGGCATCAGGGGTATTGACCACATTTTCTCCCGAGACATGCTCCTCAGCAATGGGTACCAGTGTTGTCTTGGCCAGTTCGAGCTATCAGGATTATCCTTGGGCGTTCCTCTTTGATTTTCAGTAATACCTTGTGTATCAAGGGAAGAGGTGGAAATGCATATGCTGTCAGACCTGTCCAGCTGAAGGAAAGAGAATCCACCTTCCATGCAAGTGGGTGGAATGTCCTTGTGCAGAATTTTTGAGCTGGTGATTGAGAGGGAAGCGAATAGATCTATTTGTGGCATTCCCATTTCTTTGTGATGGTCTTGAAGATGTCTGGGTGTAGCATCCATTCGTGAGCATCCGAGGTGGTTCTGCTTAACATGTCTGCTAGGGTGTTCTCTTTTCCCGGTACAAATATTGTCTGTAACTGGATGTTGTAGCTGAGAGCCAGATTCCAAAGGTCCAAAGTCATTCTGCATAGGGGTATGAATGAGTGCCTCCCTGTTTGTTGATGTACCACATGACTGTGGTGTTGTCTGTCCTTATCAAATGGCCTTCTTTGAGGAATGGTCTGAATTTTTGGATTGCCAGTTTTACTGCCAGCATTTCTTTTTGGTTTATGTGCAGGTGCAGCTGGTCCTGAGTCCACAATCCTTGTATGCATTTGTCCAGCATGTGCGCCCCCCATCCTAGGTCTGAGGCGTCTGTTGTGATGGTTTGGCTTGTTCGAAACTTGTGGAATGGTAGGCCTGGGTTTGACTGGCATGCTTGGGCCCACCAGAGGAATTCCTGTTTTAGGCATGGGATTAATGGTATTTCTGCTTCTAGGCTGTGCCTGTGTTGAGACCATAAATTCTTTAGGTACCACTGTAGTTTTCTCATATGCAGTCTGGCATGTGGGACCAAGATTATGCATGATGCCATGAAGCCCAAGGCCTGCAGAACTTTTCTTGCTGTTAGTTTGTTCTGTCTTGTTAATGCCAAGAAGTAAAGAGGGAGTTCTTTTGTTTTCTGTAGTTAGGAATGCCATTTGTTTTACTGTGTCCAATTCGCCCAAGAATGTTCTTGTCTGGGATGGTATCAGCCTTGACTTTTGTAAGTTGACTGTGTATCCCAGGGCTTGTAGCAAGTAAATGACCCTTTGTAAATCTGTTGTCAGCTTGCTTTTGTTGTCCGCTTGTAGCAGGCAGTCGTCCAGGTATGGATAAATTTGGATTCCCTGTAGTCTGCAGTGAGCGATTACTGATGCCAGGCATTTTGTGAATACTCTGGGCGCAATAGATAAACCAAAGGGCAATGCTGAGAATTGATAATGCTCTGATCCTGCAAGAAATCTGAGGTATCTTCTGCAATTGGGTCGAATGGGGACGTGCAGGTATGCCTCCTTGAGATCTAGAGTTACCAGCCAACACTCCTTGCCCAGCATGGGAAGAAGTTGCTGTAGGGTCAGCATTTTGAATTTTGGGACAATGATATATGTGTTTAAGATGGACAGGTCGAGAATAGGTCTCCAACTTTTCTCTTTTCTTGGTACTAGGAAGAGTCTGGAGTAGAATCCTTTGCCCTGTTCTGTTATTGGTACTCTTTCCACAGCTCTCATCTTGGATAATTTCGTTATCTGCTGAAGAGCTTCTATTTTTTGATTTGGAGGCAGGTTTGGCATTCCTCTTTTTACTGGCAAGGTGTGGAAGTGGAACCGGTAGCCTTGGTCTATGGTTTGCAAAATCCACTTGTCTTTTGTGATATAGTGCCAATTTTTCGAAAATAAGGCTAACTTTCCGCCTAATGGTGCTGCTATTTGCTCCCTGGTAGGCGGAGTTAGAGTCAAGTCACTGTGATTGTCCTGTTGCAGTGGCAGTGGTTGTGTCTGTGCCTCTGTTATTACCTTGCCACTGTCGTCCTCTGTAGGCACCTCCTCTGGATTGACTTCTGCCTCTGGACCGTCTGTTTCTGCCCCTTTGGGATCTTGTGGAGTCAGGAAAGGACCAATTTTTGGCAGGCCAGTTCCTGCTAAACCTTGGGGGCTGAACCTGTAAGAAATCTTTAACTGTTTGTACAGATTTTGCCTTTTCTTCCATTTTCTTCATTACCTGCTGAGCAGGTGTACCAAATAAACTGGCCTTATCCATGGGAGCATCTAATAGCTTTGCTTTAACATGATCCGGTAAGACCTGTTCTTTCAGCCATGCATGTCTTCTTATCACTGTGCCAGTCATGGCTGATCTAAATGAAGCCTCCAGTGCATCATAGCCACATTTTAAGGAATGGTTACTAACCTGTTGTATGTTATTTACCATTTCTAATACATATTTCTTGTCTAAAGATTCATCAGAGGATACTTTTTTAGTTAACTGATCAAGCATAAACTCTTGGTATTGGATCATGTGAAATTGACAGTTTAAAGCTCTAGCTGAGAGAGTAGCAGAGGTATAAACTTTTTTCCCCCATCTGTCTAAGGACCTGGATTCCCTTTCTGAAGGAATAGGGTTTTTTGCTGTGGTCGAGGCTACTGCCTTAGGCCCCTGGGAAATAGTTTCGGGGTCTGCCAGTGGGGCCTTGTATAGGTGGTGATGAGTGTCAGGTACCCTGTAATATCTATCAGGTTTGGCAGGAGCTGGAGGTAAAGAATCAGGAGCAGTGCAGACATCATTAAATGCGTCATCCACAACAGGTAAAACAGGAGGTATAGCTAAGGGCCTATGTTGTGGTAAGTTTAGAAAAGTCCTAAGCCTTTTTCTTGAGTCTGAGAAATCTTGTCCCTGCCATTGGAATTGTTCTCTCATGGCATGCAAGGTTTCCCCAAAGGAAAATTCCTCTGGTGGAGAGGCAGCTGGAATGGATTCTTCAGCATCGAGTCTTCATATGTAGAAAAAGGGTCCTCTGGCTGTTCTGAAATGTCGAGTCATTAGCAGAAGCCTCAGAGGACACTGGCTCGGGGCTCTGTCCTAGGTCTCTTTCAGGGGCTGAGAGGCCCTGTCTGGGTGAGATTGGGATCCCCTAATTAAGGATATTAAATCTTCTGCCAGAGTAAGCATTTGTGAACTAGAAGTGGGCCTGTGTGAGGGAGGTTTAACAGGCACTGACTTAGCAGATTTGGCTGCTTTGGCCCTGGCAAAGGCCTTGATAGACATGGCTGCAGGGGGTCTAGCAGCACCACGTGCTGGGGTAGAGACATCCAAAGGGATGGCGTCTGATAAATCAGTAGAAACCACTGTTGTAGGCAAAATTTCTGAGGCCGATTCAGGTAAGGTAGCAGGAGCCTCAGTAGTAGCCATGGATTCGGCTGGAGATTGACTAGTTTTCTCGGTTTCGGCCGAAACCGAGACACTCGCGGCTTGCTTCACCGTGGTTTCGGCCGAAACCGCGGACCGCGAGTGTCGGTCTTTTTCCTTGCGTTTTTTAATAATTTGGGTAGTCGGAGGATCCAACGGCATAATGTATGCAAAGTCTGAGCCGAAAAACTGTTCAGCAAACTCCGACCGACGCCTTAGCGTTGCCGGTTGAAGAAGCGCAGGCGAACAGGCTGCTACGTCGTGGTCTGGGCCTAAGCAAGGCAAGCAGCAAGAGTGGTTATCTTTATGAGGTATTTGTTTCCCACAAGTTAAACAGTTACTGACTTTTTCTGACTTCGGCTGAGGCAAGAAAGAGTCCCAATCGGGGTACTTAGCATTTTAGAAGTCTTTGTAGTAGTATTCGGTAGTAGTAATCTCTGGATCTGACCGACCGGCACTTGCGAACAGCTTCTGCTTCGGGCGCCACGCGGCAAGAAAGACTGAGGAAAATGGCGTCGGCTGATGCCTTTATACCCGAAGACCAGCAGAGATGACGTCGGGTGAAGTGCGACATCAGCCGAAGCCGGACCCAGACTTTGGAATCCGGCCGACCGAAGGGCTGCCTGACGACAGGACAACCCAGTTGTTATGACTGCAGATGCATCCATGAAGGACATATATATATATATATATATATACACACACACACACACACATCTAAACATATAATACATATTCACACACATGTATTCCTCCTCATACTGATCAAGTTGGCATGTTGTCAAACATTGTTTTGTCAATAACAAATGAAAGATAAAAAAGTGAAGGTGTTATGCCCTTTTCCCACAATTCTGCAATCTAAGTTGGTAGATTTAAAAGGCAGGGTGTATATGGGGGAGGAGGAATCTTGCCCTCACCTGAAAAAAAAAAAAAACGTTTTTCATTTGCATGTTCTGGGATCATGTCCTTGAGTATGTGCAGCTTGCTGTTGACCTTTTCAGAAAGACAAATATTTGTTGGGGAAATATGAGTTAATCTACCGCAAGTTAGATCAGCTTACATCTATCCATACATTGTGTGTATATATACATGCAAGTTTCAAAGGTTGTCATAGCCAGGGGTGGTAGTGGGGATAAGCTTCCACAATCTATTAAATGCTCCCATGGTACATGTCTCCAAAAGCCTTGACAACTCAAGTTCAGCTCCTGGCCTTCACATGTGGCTCAGTTTCTACATCCAGCAAAACAGTTTGTACTGGCAGGAGGAGGGGTGAAGGCGGCTGACTGGTGCCTTAAAACCAGTAGCTTTGGTGAGGTCGTTAGCCTGGGAAGGCAACCCACCTAGAAGGTAGACTCTGATTTAAAAATACCCACTGCCTTGTGGCAATACCTAGTGATAGTGAAGGCTTCAGCAGTAAACCCAGAGAAAAAGTTCAGACTTGGAGCCCCAGGGCAGTTTGAGGTTGTACTCTACCTCACTCTGGCAACTTCTGCAATGACACTGATGCCAAGTCATACTGGACTTGCCTTTCCCCTTGGATTACACCAGTGATGTGGAGAGGGGGAACCTGCTGCAGGGCATCAGTTATTTCCTCAAATTCACTTGCTCAGGCCTGCATCCTGGAAAGGAAACTACAGCTTTGTTCTGAGAGTGGTGACAACACAGGAAGTAGCAGTGATCAATAAGTCAAAGCACTCAGTTGGCAAAGAATGCGGAGCCAGGGCCTGCTTCTGACAGTGAGAAGAGATCCTTTAATTTTGCTGGGCAGCCCCAGCCAAATAGGTGCTGCCTTGCCATGGTCCACTTGCTCCACTAGGTGTGTGGGGCTTAGGGAACCCCTAAAACATGTGGATCATTAACCATATACCTGGAAAAACCAAAAAGCAAAATAAACCAGCCTTGATGCTAGGCACATGGAACGGAAGGACGATGATTCCAGGCCTTATGGAATATCTACAGAACATCAGTGATGCTCGGAAGACAGCAGTCATTAACAACAACCTGAGCAGATTGCAGATGGACATTGTAGCTCTCCAGGAAACAAGGCTGCCATCCATTGGATGTCTCAGGGAGTAAGAATTTGCTTTCTTCTGACATGGGAAGCTTCCAGAAGAGACCAGGGAATGGTGTTGGTGTCACAATCAGAAACAACCTCATTGGCTAAATCATACCACCAAATATGGGAAATGAGAAACTGCTGAAATTTCAGCTACAAATACCAGTGGCCAAAGTCAACATCTTCAGCATCTATTGTCGTACTTGAACTGCTACCCAGGAAGTCAAGTACAGATTCCATGATGAACTTAATCCACGATCAGTGAGGTTCCTTCCCATGGACCATAATAAATTCTTAGCAATTTTAATGCCAGAGTTGGCAATGACCATCACAGCTGGCCATCTTGTCTGAGACATTTTGGAACAGGAAAGATCAATGAAAACAGCATCTCCTTGAACTTTGCTCCCAAAATGACCTCTAGATAACACCTTCTTGTGTCAAGTCCCAGCACAAAGTTTCATAGCTGCACCCAGGATCAAAACACTGGCATCAACTTGACCTTGTCCTCACCAAACGCAGCAGTTTAGATAGAGTCAGGGTAACACGCAGTTAACACACCACAGTGTGAAATACCGACCACTTGCTTGTGTGTAGTAAGGTGAACATCCAGAAGTGAAGGTTCTTCCTTTCTAAAACGGGAGGCTACGCATTGAAATAGACAAGACTCTTGACCCTTCAAAAGTACGCATGCTTATTCAAACACTTGAAGAGCCTCTGCCCTGCATGGATGACACTAACACCCACATGAGATGGGAAAAACTACAGAATGCTATCTACAACACTGCAATATCTACTTTTGGGAAGAAAATAGTCAAGTGTGCTGACTGATTTGAAGACCACAATGAAGTGCTTACACCCGTGACTGAAAAGAAGAGAGGAACTGGCTGCATACAGGTCCTCACCCAATGAAGAGAACTTGCTGTCACCCTGGTGTGCTCTGAGTCAAGTGCAGCAGGTAGCTCGGCGATGGGTAAATTATTGGCTCCAACTTTGCTTCAAGATTCAACAGGCTGCAGACAGTAAGCATG
>NC_056743.1:316932572-316999372 GCF_019279795.1 Protopterus annectens | reverse complement strand
GGCAGTCCATACAGCCTACCTTGACCTGGCAAAGGCCTTCGACACAATACCCCACTCAGGTATCATCGAAAAACTCATCAGCTTGAATGTAAACCCATACATCACAAGATGAGTTGCAACCTGGCTAAGTGACAGAACCCACAGGGTCAGAGTTGCTGGAGCCATGTCAGACTCAAAGCCTGTCACAAGTGGTGTCCCACAGGGATCAGTCCTGGGTCCACTCTTGTTCGGCATCTACTTTTCTGAAGTACAAGCAAACACAGGAGGGTTATGGCTGACAAAGTTTGCAGATGACTGCAAACTGGGCGCCATAGTCGAAAACACATCTGACACAGATATCCTTCAGAAGGGCCTCACAGAAACGGATAACTGGTGCCAGAGCCATGGCCTAAAGTTAAATGCCAAGAAATGCATAGTCATACCCTTCGGGAAAAACAAGGTTACCCCTAGCTACCATATAGGTGACAATCCACTGAGCACAGAAGAAGTCATCAGGGATCTGGGGACCCAGGTTGACAGTAGCCTTTCGTTTGACACTCATGTTGCTAAAGTAGTTAGGAAAACCTTCTACATTGCCCACCTGATCATGGAGGGATTCACATCTAGATCAAGGGAGGTCATCGTCCCCCTGTACTCATCACTCATTAGACCTATGATTGAGTACAATGCCCCATTTGGAATGTATCTGACCAGACACCTGCAGCAGCTGGAAAGGCCCCAAAAATTCCTCACCAAAAGGATAAAGGGTCTCAAAAATATGTCTTATGCTGCCTGACTGAAAGAACTCCAGCTCTATTCAGTCTCATACCGCTTGCTCAGAGGTGACCTGTGCCTGACATATAAGGCCATGTCAAACCCTGATTTGATGAATATGCTTCACCTCAAAAAATCTAGATCCCTCAGAACCACAAGGCGGAGACTTAAACCTTGACACGGTTATTAATAGAACGTGCTGGAGGGACAGATTCATCACCCAGAGACTCCTATGCTGTGGAACAAAATCCGGTACATGTGAGGCAGAGCACCTCGCTGGCCTTGTTCAAGAGGAATCTTGACCAATGGATGGGGGATCGCAGATATACCCCAGGGATTACTTCAGTGTCACTGCTTGACAGAGGCACAGCAAAATAATAGGCATAGTTTTATTCAAACTAAAGGGGTGGCGAAAGCCAAATAACTATGGGCTAGGCTTATAAATGCCCTTGGGCAGATAGCCTAGTACGAACCTATGAACCTATATATATATATATATATATATATATATATATATATATATATATATATATATATATATATTTTAGGCAATTCCATTGTCACAAATCAATTAACTGTCTTACTCCTACCAGCAATAGAATTGTATTGGCTGGCTTATTGATAGCCATCAGTTTGCAGTATTGTTTTACTTTGTTTAGATGCAGGGCAGCCAAATTTCCCTTGGGTTCTAACAATGTAATACTTTTGGAATTAGAGGATGTTCAGTACTTATCCCCATACGTTGCCTTTTTATAATGCCCTCTACTTGTAGCTGTGTTTGCCATATTTGACCAAATGTACCCTGTCAGTGATGTACTAGGATATCCAGTCATTTGCCATAACTGATAATGTTGAGTGGATTTACTTTATGTATAATACTGTAGTGGGTAACTGTGTGAAATCTCTTCACACAGAGACAGATTTCAGACCAACCTGATGTCTACATGCATATTGGCCGAATCACTGGATGGCAGACTACATGCATGGTGTTTTTACAACGTACGGCAAAGGCCATGTAGTTTGAGGCTACTAATAATTGAATAAGATCACGGCGAGGTCACTACCGGTGTTGCAAGTTTCTACATGTGTTGCATGCTAAAATCTTGTATTGCACATCATCAGTGTTGCTATGACGGTGGAATCTCATGATACTATTCTATACTAGGATGTGCTACTAACTCCCTTACTTGTAAAGTTCACCACTGTGAAAAAAATTGTCGCAGTGCACGCATGGTATGCTACGTTGATGTTACAGTATGACTACCGGCATCTCTAACTATGTACTCTACCTTTACAGTGCTGTTTGACTTGAAATTAGATGTCGAAATTTGTTTTTCACATGTGGTAGGATTGGATTTCCGTGACTGGTTTTCAACAGCATTTGTTTTTAATGCAATTTCTATCGGCATTACACCTTTCTGCAACATTTTATCCTTACATGATTTAGTGTGCCACCAAGTTTGCAGTTGTCTGTCACTTGGGCAACAAAAGACCATCAACATTTGTTATGACGTCTTAGTCATCTATTCCAAATAGGGGAGGATGGCAGACCACAAATTAGTTGTGCTGCTGCATTAATTGTCCTCTTTTGGAAGGTGTATTCTTACACGTATATATATTTCTGTATATATATCTATATACACATGCAGATAGCTCTCTCTCTGGCTCTCTCTGACTTTGCAAATGCATCAATAATGTCCTGTGTTACTTATTCTGCACTTCCTGGACTCGTACGCCTAGTATCCGTGTCATTTTTTTTTTTTTTTTTTTTTTTTTTTTAACTCCGGCACAGTTTGTTCCCACTGGTATGGTCAATGTCTGACAGAAGGTAAACTTCATGCAATGTACTAGTATTAGTCTCCTTGGAGTGAGAAGTATTTATCTGGATAATCCATCGAATAGTCCTCATGCCTCTAATTCTGTGGATTGTTTGGGCAGCACAATTTTATTTATTTATTAATTTTTTCATATACATTTGTTGACCGGGAGTGTGCAACTGGATGTAGGTCCATTTTCAGTGGAGGCCCGGGGAGAAAAGCTCCACAGTTAAAGCATACAGACAGTAGTTACATTGGATTTACATAGCGACTAACAATTTGATTAACATAGCAATTAATTACAAACATAGCTGTAGATGAACATAGTACATCATTAGACAACTAGAGGTTGCAGACAGTATTTGTGTGTGAGGGTTTATAACGGTTACAGTATAACTGTAGCAGAAGCTATGGACTTGCATATGGGGTCTATGATTCATAAAAATGAGTTCCTTGGGTTTGCATAGGATTGCATGCTTCATCTTAAGGTGAATGCATGGTCTCAACAGTGTCATAACACCTGTAAGTTTTCTTGAGTTAAAACAGGACCTAATACTGTTCAAGTGCATGACAGCTTTCTAATGTTTATAGTGGTAACATTGCAATAGTGTTGCATTGTTTCAGTTGCCAAACGTGGACTTTGAGAAAGGATGGCTTCCCAGCAGAAGTCGCGTACCATCGTGCCATATAGCTTCGAGCCAGTATATACCGATGGCCAGCGTCCAACTAAACGAGCACGCAGATGCAGCAGTAGCAGTGAGGAGGATGATGCTTGTGTGCCAGCAGATGAAGACATGAAATGGTGCACATGCCAGCTCTGCATACCAATGAGTACTGCACGTGAATGTTACTGCTGTGCATCATCGACCCGTGCCAAAGCCAAAATCATCGAAATTCAGCCACCACCACATTGCATTACTGCACATCCACTATTTGAAAGTACTTGCCTAACGCCACATATGCTACACATCCTTATGCGAGCCATGTACTACTTCAAAGGTCATTTTCAACATACACAGTGGACAAACAGGTAAAAAACAGTCAGTCTATCAGTCTGCATGTCATGATTATTCTCTTAACTAAATTGTGTGTTATTGAATTTGCGGGTTACAGTTGATATGGTTGATTTCACTAAAAAGGAACTGTAGCATGACATGCTTATGATTGCTATAGAATGTGAACAGCCTGTAGTACCTGTTGTCCATGTATGGATGATGTTATTGCACTGAACTGACACAGACCTTCAAACTGTTGAACTTTGACAAAGTTGTGGCTGTCAGACAGCAGAGTTTTCATGCTGTGATGTTTTCTAGGGATGTCAGATTTGATAACTGAAAAACAGCATTGCAGATAGATGTAATTTCACAGTTGATATTAAGTTGCTAATTATTGAGCTGCCCTGTACAGAAACAGAGGTTAGTTTACTTGCATGTTGCACGCACTGGCACTACCAAGTGGGTGACAACTGAGTGCATGTTGACACGTAATGTGTGCAGTATATTAGTACCACACTGATTTATCTGCATTGGCTTGCATTTGAATTTTCGCTTGGATAAAATTATGCATGTTAGCATTACTAGAGTGAAGGATGTGTAGCACTGCAAGTTATAGCATTTTATATGCATTAACATTAGAGACATTATAGTGACTGTGACCTTTTCCGGTTATGCAGAGTACACAGATTCGTTGCCTACCGAGCATATGTGCTATGGATGTACGATAATAAACTTGGTTATGGTCATCGAGTGGTCATCCCCTCATGTGTTGTGAACAGTATACGGCAAGGATTCCCCTCGGAGGAAAATGATTATGTTGGCTTTCAGGCTTTTGAAGGTTTTTGAGAGTTTCCAGAGTAGCACTTGAAGATTACTGTCAAGTTGTTGAAGCAGTCAGAAGCTGGAAAAAATAATAATTATGGATTGTGTTGATTGTGTAGTGTGCAATTTATATAGTACATGGTGGAATTCTATTTATGTATTAACCAACTGAAGTAACTATAACACTATGTTGTGGATCCTAATTGGTTGATGTATAAAAAAATTACATATGTAAATGCCAGAACAGTGAATGAAAATTTACATTTTACATAGAAAATTCATTTTTTAGTATGTCACATATATACTTAAATAGTGTTAATAAATTGGATGTAAACCTTTATCCTTGTCGGTTTATACAAGACTTCCATGGAAAGGTGTGTGAAGTACAAGTTACAGATTATATTTTGCTTGCAGTAATGCATGAGAATGACTGCTGTTTATGTTTGCACTACTTAGAAATAGCTTATCGAGTAACCAGTAGTGGCAGTATGAAGGGCTTGGTTATGCACCCTTGATGAATGTATAAAAAATTTAATTGAATAGACCTAGAGAAAGATTGCTAATGAACTGCTATCCAGTGAAGATTTGCTATAAGTGGTTGATGGTTTCTGTATTATGAAGGACGTGAGTATTTGGTTTAAATACATAGCTGTTGGCAAACTGCACAGCCTCGGCCTGGTGTTCATTCGTTATGGCTAGGTTTTTACTACAGTATTTTCCACACTGGTACATAAGAGTTTCAGCCTCCATAAAGAGTCTACATATGCAGATTGTTGTGCATTACACTCATACACTTTGTGTTCTGTTTGCATTGGACACAACCAAGTACAGTCTGAAAGCCAATTCCATTTCCACTTGGTGCATGGTGGCATGTCCTGACCAGTATGTTCTCCCATTCACTGCCTCAAGCCTGTTGACATTAATACTTTGTTCATAGAAAAAGGATTACTTGAAATGCAGTCGAAAACATTACAACCCCCTCAACAAAGGGTACATGCATGTCAATTGATGCTCCAGTGGAGCTCATTTGCGTTTAACCATGGAGATGAAGACTAAGCATTGTCCTCAGAGAGTCCAGAGAGAGTTTATTTGGATAAATATGTTTATTAAATAGTGCAGAACACGGTGAGTGCACTGATGTCAATGCACCAATTCTAGCCACAGCATGAAAGAAGACCTGAACATAACATTGGAATCTAGTCAGATATGTAAAGAAATGCATACATTTTTTGATACGTGAAGATGATACAACATGTATTTGTTAGATGGGTTTATCAGTTTCACAGCATGGCTGGTATACGTAAATAATGTTTTGCAGATCTTGAAGGCTTGCATGTGGTCATTCCAAATGACACAGCTTAAGGTACATGGGCAGCATCCCTGAGAGATGTATGATCATAGATGGAAGCTATTTATTGGCATTATTTTTTTACACAGATTTCACGACATATCATAAATGTATGACATCCATATGATGTAGTATGTACATCAATGAGCGGTGATTTCATTATGCTGTAGGTTAAGGTTTTTTTTTTTGTGCATGCTGTAATATTTGGTGCTGTTCATGGATGTCATTCGTAACTTATTTGCAGGTGTTATAACAGGTGGTAGTTGTCGATGACTGTTGATGCATATCATTTGTTAGCCACTTTGAGGCACATTTCTCCGTGGAACACTGAATGTATTGGCATTTTTAATAGAGTAATTGTATGGCAGAGCAGCTAGTAATGTGGCCGGTTGACACTTACCATCTTGTCCTTTTATTCACAGATATCTACATCAGTCTTCATTGAAAGATGCCCCACTGCATGGCGTATGGTTGTGGAACTCACACTGGCCGTTTGCCAGACAATGTTTCTATACATAGCTTTCCACGCAATGTGGAGCAATGTACTGTGTGGGCAACACGGTGTGGAACAAATGTAGGTAGCATACCCAAGTTTGTGGCTGAAGCAGTAAACTGTAAGAAGCCACGTTATTATCTTTGCTCCCTCCACTTTGAGGAGAGCATGTATGAAGTCAACTTCATGAAACAGTTGCTGCCCACTGATATTAGAAAAGGCAGAATTCTTCGTCGCTTGAAGAAAAATGCAGTATAGAGTATTTTTAGTTTTTCAAAGGTGAAGACACGAGTGTCATCATGTCGACGGATTGAACAGCAGCATTGACATAAGGTAATTAGAAGGAAAAAAATTTATTATGAAAGAGTACGTGGGACTGCATGCAGTGGAGTTCATCATATAGTGTACAAAATTGTGCAGTAGATTGTCTTGTTAAGTCTGTAGTACGTAATGTAATAGTACTGGTATAATTTCATGTTTGGCCGCTCGATAACCATGCCCTTATGGCAAAATTATGCTTATTGTCTTGGTGCACTTTTTTTTCATGATTCAAATGATGAAATCCAAATACAACTGTGATGTAAGTAATTTGATTTTAAGCCTGTTGTTCATTTTGAAAATGTGGTTATGTATGTGTGCATACAATGCAGGTTCCCAATCAGTGAGTGGTTATATGTCTATTGACTTGTTAAATTAAGCCATACCATACCACAAAGAACCATATCAATATGTGACTGTTGATGGTATGGGCTGTCAGAGATAGAGACGTATACAAGCAATGTAATGGTTCTTTTTAAGTATTGATAGCAATTTGACGTGATGTTCTTCTGGTGTAGTTATACACCGTAATAGTGTAAAACAGTATGGATAGAACATTGTTCATTGTCAGCATTGAGTATTTGGTACTCACTCTGGTGTGAACAACTGTATAAATTTTAATTGTTAATGCACATTTTTTCCATTATACATTATCGGGGATATAATAAAGTGCAAGGTAGATGACAGTGTAGATGTGGGTGGACAGTTAAATACCATGATTCACTGCTGTTTAACTTCTGTGAATCTAAATGGGGTATTAGGTATGCAGTAATACATCTGTATTTAAGGTTTGTTTTCAGATTTACAGTACAAGTTTTGTTATAGATGTCTTCAGTGAAGCTAGGCTGACACAAGTTAAAGTTGGCAATATGTACTTAACAGCCACTGGACCATAGGAGGTTAGTAGGCTATTATCCCAGAGGCCCTTAACAACATAGCCAAGACTTTAGCACATGTTTAGACAAATCAGCACCTAAGGACCCTGTCCAGCATGGACATGGCTGGAATACCACTGGTATATTTTCTGTTTCCCATCCAGTTATCCAGGTTGCATACAAAAATGGACGAAGAGGTACTCTACTTGATGTGGAGAGGGAGTCTATTCCTTAGAAGAGGGACTCTCTGGAAGACAAATCTATCCTTCCAACAAGCCCTGTTCATGTCACAGACCAGGGTGAGATCATGCATGCGGGTTACTCGAGTGGAGCTTGACTTGCGGATATGCAGCAGTCGCATCCAGGTGGGGTCCATGATTACCTTGTATGCCAGACAGAGGTCGCCTCTGAGGAGTCTGCATGAAACTGAGTAGTGGGATAGGGCTTTTAGCCTATCTGTGTATGGTAGGATGTTTGTGGACATGGCTTCTCATTGTGAGGAAGATGTGTGTTCTTTACAGCTGCATAAAATGCCGAGAGGTGTGTTGTACTCAATAATGGGCGTTATAATGGAAGAATCCAGGGATGTTATGGCAATTTTTGTTACTGGAAGACGTACCCTCATGAGGTGGGGCACGTAGAATGCTTTCCATACCACTGAAGCAAGATAGTGATAAAAAGTCAGGTTGCTATCAACCAGGGTGCCCAAATGCCTCACAACTGAGTGCTTAGGACTTTGTCATTAATGTGATAATTTGAGGGGATGCCACTCTCCACAAAGAGGAAGATGCATTATTTGCCATTCGTGCATTGTTTCATAACACAGACATCACCTTTATACTCTTTTGTGTGTTAATACAGAGTCAAAAATAACAGACATGCATGCTGCTGGAAGACCCACTGATTGGAAATGAGGAAGTCATCGTAGTGGACATCAGTGTAAGAATTTGTGTTTGAAGCATCACAGCATAGCTGTCTGTGACAGTTTAATTAGCTGTTCAGATAGGTGATATTTAATTTACATTGTTTATTCTTTCTAGGAACAGGCTGCTGTATTGTCAGAAGAGGTAGTGATCGCCAGCATGGAGTATGCCGATGGAGAGGCAGGAAGAGATAATGCAGCTCAACATGACTACACACTTGGAATGACCAATGGATTAATTCCCGCTGATGCTATACATGGAAAAAACATTGTTATGAAAACTACAGAAATTAAAGCACCTCACAGCACAGTATCAAATGTATGAAAGAGAGGCCACAGGAGATCACGGAGCATGGGTAGTCAAACTAAGGTGTCACATACTATGTTAAGTGTGGCAACACAGACTGCAACTGTAAAACCTTCTGTACATGATGCTGAATGTATGGCCTCAACATAGATGGATGCTAGCACACAGTTGCCAGAAACTGGTGTATCACCAGCACAAGTTCTTAAGGACCACACTTATGTAAAGAGGGGTAAACCACACGTTGAAACGAGCAGTAGTACTGACATCTATGCGATGGAGCAAGAAGTCCAGGTGGATATGTTATATGATAATGAACAAACGACAGATATGGACCTATTGAATGATGATTGTTTGGAATTAGAGATGCCTTCTGCCATGGTGTGCTTTAGTACCCCAGTGAGAAGTAAAGAAACCATCAACTGTAGTCTGACA
This sequence comes from Protopterus annectens, assembly GCF_019279795.1. NCBI lineage: Eukaryota > Metazoa > Chordata > Ceratodontiformes > Protopteridae > Protopterus > Protopterus annectens. Next base: position 316,990,290 of record NC_056743.1, on the reverse strand, counting down.
AGTGATGCCCAGACAATGTAGGAAGATATAAATGACTGCCATGAAGAAGACCCTGACTGGTGTGAGCCACCTACCACCATGTCCGTATCTGAACTTGATGAGACTCTGGAGTATGAAAATGTGGAGCAGCAAATGGTGTTGCAACGGAAATTTATTGTATTTGAAGACTGACTGGATCAACTGCTGAGAAGAATATGTCATGTCTTGACTGTAAAACACCAGCATGTGATGACCATGAGAAAAGACTTGTTGGATCCATGTTTGCCACCAAACTAATGTGTCTGAATGGACATGAAATTGTAAGTTGGCAAAGCCAACCAGTGCTGGGTAGAATGCCTGTGGGAAATCTTTTGAATGCAGCTGCTGTACTATTTAGTGGAAGTACATATGCACACATAGCAAGGTTTTGTGCATATGTGGGTCTGGAATTCATTAGCCAGACAACATTTTATGACCTACAGCGTAAGTATTTATTTCCAGTAGTTCAAAAAAGGTGGAGTACGCATCAGCAAGATCTGTTGCAAGACATTCAAGGTAAAAGAGTGAGATTATCAGGTGATGGCCGATGTGACAGTCCGGGCTATTCAGCAAAGTACTGATGTTACAGTTTGATGGATATGGACTCTGGATATCTCCGGGAATTCTCCGTAGAGCAACTTGGTGATGGAACTTCTTCAGTAGCTTTGGAAAAAAAGGCATTCCTAAAATGTATGCAGAACTTGCGTAGACTCAATGTGGACATAAGTGTAGTAGCAACAGACAGACATCGAGGGATTGGAAGTGCAATGAGGACAGAGTTTCCGGAAATTGACCACCAATTTGACCTGTGGCATGTGTCAAAAAGTATTACCAAGAAGATTGTATCAGTTGCCAAAAAAAAAGGAAATGGAGCAGTTAATGCCGTGGTGCCAAAGTATTTCAAACCACTTGTGGTGGTGTTCTGAAACATGTGATGGAGATGCACCGCTACTGCTTGAAAAGTGGAAGTCTCTCATCCATCACATAACAGACGGGCACACCTGGGACTGGGGAGAGAAATTCTGTGCCTGTGAGCATGAGATTCCATTGCCAGACCAGGAAACAAAACAGTGGTTGGAAGTAGGTGATGCTCCGCACACTGCACTAGTGAAGATTATGAGCAACACAACACTGGTGAACGATCTGAAACACTTAACACAGTTCTGCCACACAGGCAGCTTGGAAGTGTTTCATGCTCTGCTGTGCAAGTATTGCCCCAAATTTGAGCATTTTTCAAACAGTGGAATGAAAGTACGCACAATGCTAGCCATTTTTGATCATAACGCCAATGTGAATCGTCAGCAAGCAGTAGTACATAACCCAAAGAGTAACTTCGCAAAAAAGGGAGATCTGCGTCACCGCATCGTGTATCCTAAGGCAAAACAGCAATGGGTTGCAAAGCCAATTTTTGGAGAGAGAAAATATGACTATATCTTTGATATGACTGTGGATGTCCTGTTGATGAAGAGTGGTAAAATGGCTGTGCCGAGCTTTCAGGTAACACCTGTAGCAAAAAATATAGCCAAGTGTGAGAGACCAAATAAAGCAGAAGTAATTGCCAGGCATATAACACGATTTGGTAAGTCACAGAATCCTTGATTACTGTTGCATGTAGTCAGCATACTAGAAGTGTGATTGAGAGTAATGCTGCACCAGGCCTACATGTTTGATCTGCAGTGATGTGTCAATGGTGTTCGAGGCAGTGACCATTGCAAACAAAAATTGCTCTTTCCTACAATCAAATGATGAATTTTTACAACTACATTTGTAGATGACAACTCTGAAGACTACTAAGCTAAATTAGGACATACAGCAGGATTTGTTAATGTCTACTACAAGCCAGAAGGATGACATCAGAGAAAAGTAACAAATGGGAGTTGCTAGTGCATGTTAGCATTGCTTACAAATGACAATAGGAATTGTGAGCAGTCTGAAAATTATGATGTGTGCATAAGACTAGAGTTGACAATGGAATCTACAGTTACAGTGTAGCTGATTAAGTAATGATCTGCTAGATAGTTTTGCCAATAAAGAGGTCGTTGACACTGAGGTAGCAGTTTCATTTATGGTCTCGGTTTACGGGTGTGATTACAGTGTTGTTGATGACTATGTAACAGAGGTGCTGGATAGTTAGTGTGTCAACATCACTGTTACTGATGGGCCCTTAAGGAACACACGAGCTGAGGATCATCAAGTTCCACAACCAATCTCGAGTTTTGCACAGGATGTACAAAACAGGATGAGAATAAGTAAATGTTTTGGTAAGTGATGAAGTGTAACAGAGAACAGTGTACATACAGTGTCACACATGCCGCGGTAATAGACAAAGGAGATCAACGCAATTAGGGTAACCCGTGAAAACTGAGATAGTCAGCAGTTATTTGACATGTAAAAAGGATTGATGAGATTGAAATGTTGCTCTAGATTAAACGCACAGTGCTAGTAAAGTCTAGGTAATCCAGTTATGACTGACAGCCACTGAATATTATTTTATTTCAACTACCTTTCATGGGTCTTTTCAACTGTATGCATTTTGAACACTTTTAAAACTCAATCACAGGATTGTGATAATCTGCAGTGTCCCATAGACAACAGATTTGTGTACATTGTGTGTACATTGCACAGTGTCTGATAGGTAATGACTGTTTGAATATGTTTTCAAGTTTGCAAGGAAGACCAAGGTGACAGTCTGCATATACTGCACGTATGAAAAGTAATGACTTTTTTGATACGCATTCAAGTTTGCAAGGTAATGCAGGGTGATAGGTAGTGTCTTTTTTTTTTTTTTGTTGTTGTATAACACAAAATTTAACTCTACTCTATAAAACAGAATATGGATGGATGTCAGTAGTAAGGATAGTAACATGGCTTACTGTCTCAGTTATGTATTTGTTAGGAAGATAGACTAATAATCGCTTTATGTTAGTAATGCAGTTATTACAGAGCAATTGGCAGAACATTGCGGTTTACCGCTGAGGGCTGCTTGTGAGTGAGGATGTGAGACCAGATTACAAGTCTTTATCGTGATCTATTCTTGTTTAGTGGGAGATTCGGACAGCTCCTAAGGATGGTCAATGCTTAGGGCCAAACACTTAAGGTCCCTTGTGTGTATTATACATATAATAGATATGGCAACCGTGAAAATGCTAGTAAACCCACTGGATTAGGAACTACCATCATTTTTTCAATCATTCCTGATTGCAAACTCAAAACGAGATAACACAGATGAGTGAAGGGTGATTACACATTTCAGATTACCTTTGGAGTCGAAGGATTAACAAACTGAACACTCTTGGAATGAAGTACAATACAGCAACAAATATCAACCATTATGGTAAGTGTATAACCTTAATTTCTTCGGAGTGTGTTTTGTGAGAGAGAGAGAGAGAGAGAGAGTGTGTGTGTGTGTGTGTGTGTGTGTGTGTGTGTGTGTGTGTGTGTGTGTGTGTGTGTGTGTGTGTGTGTGTGCGTGTGTGTAAGCTGCTTAGACTCCAGTAGGCAATGTGAAATTATTTGACATTGGTAATCTGGTGAGGAGCACCTTATTTATGCATATATTTTATGTGCTCGACAATAAACTCCAAGGCATGTCAATTAATTAACTGTGATTAGCCTTTTATCATTCTTTTGCTATAAGTCACCAATTATTTTGCTTGCCGAGTATCAGTGTATGTGCACAATTGGATTTTCATGCATGGTGTACATGGCATATCGGAGCACTATTAACACAGTTGAAGTGAACACTCATTGCCTCACTGCAAGCAGAACAGCTGTGTGAATGCACTTGGCTTCCTGTACTAGGATAGAAGTAGATGATGTGAGGATGTCAGTTGGTGGGATACACAGCAGACATTGCTAGTAACTGTGGGCAATGCAGCAGGACTAAGCAGTACATGGTTTATGTACAAGTTAGTATCGCTTCTGGACCTTGAAATAGAAAGCCACTTTGTAGATGCAGCTTGAGCAAGCGCAGGGGGGATGGGAAGCTGGTCCACCACTGGCACTGTGGCTTAGTTCCAATCATGGATATGGACTTGATGACTAAATTGAAGCAGCTTTGCTAACAGTACACTTAAAGTACTCTATTCCAGATGAATGTCAGTTGCTTCCTGTTTTTGCAAACTGCAAAAAAGTGTGTGTGTGTCAGCATGCATGAATGTATGCCTGTATGATGTCTGCGGCGTGACAGAAAATGACGGAGCTAAGATGGACTGACACCAGATTTGCTGCAGTCCTGTAGGGATAGTTGTGTCAGTGCAGCAGGCTTGCAACCATTAATGAGGGAATATGTTATGGGTCATCACTGACACTAGATTAGACAAGCCAGTTGACATGGGAGGAGTGCTTTGTGGAAAGGTGAGTAAAGGACAACTGAGTGCTCCACTGCATATGGTTGTGTTCATTGCATTATGTACACAGGGTGTCCATGTTCTAACAGAGAACAAGTGGTGAAAATGGTGCATGTGTATATGTACAAGCATGTATGTTAGTGAATGTTTGAGTGAGTAAACATGCACGTGTGAGTGTATGCGAGCAGTTCTTCAGGCAGGTCTGGTTTTTGGTGTAACATAGAAAGATGGATCAAATGTGGACTTGATACTTCCTGCTCTGGAGAGAGGTGTGTGCGTGACTGTGTGACTGCAAGAACTGGATTGGGTGGGTGGGTGTTTTTGTGTGTGTGTGTGTGTGTGTGTGTGTGTGTGTGTGTGTGTGTGTGTGTGTGTGTGTGTGTGTGTGAGAGAGCACATCTGTAGAGTCATGCAAGGTGCACGGTGTGACAAAGAAATGTGGATCAAAGCTGGAATGGAAGCTTATTTTTCTGCATAGAGGTCTGCAAGCTTGTGTGACTGCAGGAATCCGAGTTCAAATATGCTGAAGAACATCAGCATGTATGAGTGTGCGTGAATTTTGTAAAGAAAGTTGTGTCTGGCTGCGTCCGTGTCTGGCAGCGTGCGTGCATGTGTATGTACATCTGTATGAGGTATGTGGTGTAACAAAGAACTGTGGAGCAAAGCTGAACAGACACCTCCTTTCTGCCGTGCTCTGGGGAGAGCTGTGTCAGTGCAGCGGGCTAAATTCAACTGTAGGGGTTGATGTGACGAGGTGACAGTCGGTACCTTCAGCAGGCCCCTTGGAATTTAAGCAGTCTTCTGTGGAGCGGTGGCTAATGCAGCACACTTCAGCAGTACATTGCGTGTGTGTAGGTGTTGTTAGGTCTCACTCTCTGTACACAGGGTGTACATGGTGTAACATAGAACATGTGCTTAAAAATATGTGGGGGTGTGTGTTTGTTTGCTTTTGTGTGTGTGTGTTTGCATGTGTTCAATTATGCACACAGGGTGTCCATGATGTAGCATAGAACAAGTGATTAAGGTGATGTGAGCTTGTGTGCATAAGTGTAGGTGTCAGACTACATGTATGTGTGTGAACAAATGTGTGGAGCCATGCACGCTATTACAGTGAAAGATGGATTATAGCTGGCATGGCTTTACAGACGTGTGTGTGTGTGTGTGCCTGGATGATGTAGCGTATCGAAGAACTGTGGAGCAAAGCTGACTGACACCTCCTTGATGCCCTGCTGTCAGGAGATTTGTGTCAGTGCAGCGGGCTTGTGTCAATTACTGGGGTGATGTTAGAAAATGAGTGTGTCAGTGCCTTAGACAACCCCCTTGTAATTGAAGCAGTATTTTGTGGAGAGGTGGGTAATGCAACACACTTCAGCGGTACATTGCTTGTATGTGTGTGTGTCCATCTCATAAGAAAAGGGTCTACATGGAGTAACATAGAACATGTGATGAAAATCGTCTGGGGTGTGGTTGTCGGTGTGTTTGCTCAAGTACGTAGGCATGGTGTCATGTAAAGCAAGTGCTGAAGGTGATGTGTGCTTGTGTGCATTAGTGTAGTTGTCAGAATACATGTGTATGTGTGTGAACTAATTTGTGGAGGCATGCATGTTATTACAGTGAAACATGGATTACAGCTGATCTGGTGTACAGACGTGTGCGTGTGTGTATCTGCAAGCATTCCTGTATGACGTCTGTGGTGTAAAGGAGTGTGAAGCACAGATGGACTGACACACCCCTTCTTGCCTGCTTTGTGGAGAGCCATCTCAAGGGCAGTGGGCTGGATACAATTAGTGGGGGGTATATGAATTGACATTTATTTATTTCTTTCCAGTTTGATGACCGGGGATGTCCTCTGGGCTCAGGGAGCCCATTTTCAGTGGAGGTCCATGGAGAAAACCTTCATGTTACAAAGTTTAGATACAGATACAATATAGAAAAGAAAAATTTACAGTTATGTTTTATGCTATAGAGCAATTGCAATTTTTTAGGTACATGTTACCTTTAGATAAACAATATTATTAATGAACAATTTACAGTTACATTTCATGTTAGAGAGCAGGTGTAAATTCTTAGGTACATGGTACAAATTTGATATTTACAATATGCACATGTGTGGTAGCCTATAGATCATAGCTAGAGAGGCTAGTAATCATAGTTGGAGAGGGGTTTAGAGGTGGAGAGAGACTTGTAGGACTAGGTGAGTATGTTGTAAGGACATTGTGATTGGCTCAGTCAGCCCTGTGGAACTTTGATCAGTAAGGTGCAACTGAGAAAGTACAGTTTTGTATCTACCATAAATGTAGATGTCCGAGTGTTCACCCTGCTGCTGTCATCACACTTGGGGTTATCCTGTCGTCAGGCGGTCCCGCAGTCGGCCGGATTTCCAAAGTCTTGGTCCGACGTCGGTTGCTGTCGCCTCATCCCTGACGTCAGTGCGCCAGGGGTACATATATTGCAACAGACGCCATTTTCTTCAGTTTTTCTTGCCCCAGATGTCAGGTGCCCCCAAAAAGGTGATCCAAATTAGTACCAAAAGGTGTGAACACTGTACAAACACAAAATCCCTTCAGCTATAAGCAAATATATCAGAAAGGCATAGCAAAGATTTAGCCAGTAGATCAGAGGGGTTGGAGAGAGGGTAACCTGGACTGCAGCAGGGTGAACACTCGAACATCTACATTTATGGTAGGTACAAAACTGTACTATGTTCATCGTGTTACCCTGCTGCAGTCATCACACTTGGGTTGAGTCCCAAAGCTAAGGTAGGGTGGAGGCATCATAGAGGGTTAGTGGAGGCAATTAGGCCCTGCAGAACTGCAGTGGCGAAGCTTGCCCTGGACTTAGAATAAAGAGGTAAGTGATAGTGTTTGGTGAAGGTGTGTACAGAACTCCAAGTTGCAGCTTCTAAAATTTCCTTGGTAGGAACCCCCCTGAGAAAGGCTGTAGAGGTAGCTGTTACCCTGGTAGAGCGGGATCTAATGGTAGGAGGAACTGGTTTGCCATGATGGGTATAGCAGAATCGTATGCAATGGCCTATCCATTTAGAAATGGTTTGCTTGTATATGGCCCTCCCTTGAGAAGCTGTAGCATAGGAAACAAAGAGCTGGTCAGTTTTTCTGAAAGCCTTAGTTTTATCCAAGTAGTATCGAAGCGGACTGTGAATGTCCAAGGAATGCAGGAGTCTCTCACCTTTGTTCTGTGGATTGGGGAAGAAAGTGGGTAGGTGGATGGTTTGATTTAAAGCTACACTGGAAACCACCTTAAGCATGAAGGAAGGATTAGTTCGTAGAGAAACTCTGTCTTGATGAAAAATGAGGAAAGGTTCCACTGCCATAAGTGCCTGTAATTCTGAGACTCTCCTAGCAGAAGTTATTGCCAGGAGCAGGGCAGTCTTCCAAGATAGGAATTGAAGGTCTGCAGAAAAAGCTGGTTCAAAGGGAGGTAGCGTTAGTTTTTCCAGAACAAAGTTGAGGTCCCATGTTGGTGTAGGGGCACTTCTAGGTGGTCTAATGTTTTTTGCCCCTCTGAGGAACTGCCTTAGAAGAGGGTTTGAAAATAAAGGTGGATTCGTGTCGTAGTGAGCTGAAATAGCTGAAGCATGGATTTTAATTGAGGAGAAGGAAAGTCCTTTATGCAACATCTCAGCTAAATACTGCAGAATATGAGGCATATGAGGCTGAGTTGTGTCTTGGCCTTTAGCTTGGTTCCAAGCACAAAACCGTTTCCATTTGTCCGAGTAAGCCTTCCTGGTGCTTGGCCTCCTGGCCTCTAGAATAACATCCAGTACTGCTTGTGAAAGAGGGGCTGGTGGGGATGCTTAATTGATTTGCAATGCAGCCAGGTTTAAGGTTTTGATCTGGCTGTGTAGAATCTGCTTGTCTTGCTGCGTGAGCAAATGAGGTATTTGAGGCAATATCCATGGTGGGCTTTGAGCCATATTCTTCAATAGCGGGTACCAGTGCTGGCGTGGCCAGTCTGGGGCTATGAGAATCAGTCGAGGTTTCTCCTTTTTGACCTTCAAAAGAACCTTTGTGAGAAGAGGTAATGGAGGAAAGGCATATGCTGTCAGGTTTTTCCAACTGAAGGAGAGAGCGTCCACTTTCCAAGCTTGATGGTGGAATGTCCTTGTACAAAATTTTGTCAGCTGGTAGTTTAGAGGACTGGCAAACAGGTCTATATTTGGTAGACCCCATCTTTGAGTTACCATTGTAAATATTTGTGGGTCTAGCTTCCACTCGTGGGGATCTTTGATGTTTCTGCTTAGGTCGTCTGCCAATGTGTTTTTCTGTCCTGGCAGGAATTGAGCTTGTAACTGGACTTGGTAGGCCAGACCTGTGTTCCATAAGATTATTGCTTGCCTGCAAAGAGGGTAGGAATGTGTGCCCCCTTGTTTGTTTATGTACCACATTACTGTGGTGTTGTCCATCTTTATTGCAAGTTGTCCTGGATGTAGCAGATCCTTGAAGGCTGTCGGAGCTTTCTGTTCACCTAGAATCTCTTTTTGCTTTATGTGCAGTTTTCTTTGTTCTGCAGTCCATAGGCCTTGAATGCATTGCCCTGCCATGTGTGCCCCCCAGGCATAATCTGAAGCATCTTGCCTGGGTGGGGGCAAGGTGAAAGGCTGACCCTTGTTGAGGTGACATGCCTGTGCCCACCATAGAAATTCCTGTTGAAGGCAGAGAATGAGAGATATCACTGTGTCCAAGCTGTGGCTGTGTTGAGACCATATGCTTTTTAGGTACCACTGTAATTTCCATATATGCAGTTTTGCAAATGGTATTATCAGAATGCAAGATGCCATGAAGCCCAAAGCCTGCAGAATTTTTCTTGCAGTTAATTGGGTCTTTGTTGCCATTGTCTTGAAATATTGAGTCAGTTGTAATTGCTTGTCTGGTGTAAGATAAGCCTTCTGGGCCGTTGTGTCCAAGCTGGCACCCAGGAATGTCATTTTTTGTGAGGGTACTAGTTTTGACTTCTTTTCGTTTACGGTGTACCCCAGACAATTTAGTAGATGCTTCACAAAAGCTAGATGTTGTAAGAGAATGTCTTTTCTTTCTGCTTGGATGAGGCAGTCGTCCAGATATGGCTATATTTGAATTCCTCTTTGTCTGCAGTATGCAATTACTGGTGCCAGGCATTTTGTGAATACTCTGGGCGCAGTAGATAAGCCAAAGGGCAGTGCAGAGAATTGATAATGGGTTGAACCTGCAATGAAACGGAGGTATATTCTGCAACTTTGTCTGATAGGGACATGCAGGTATGCCTCCTTGAGGTCCAACGCTTCCTTGCCCAACATGGGAAGTAGCTGCTGAAGTGTTAGCATCTTGAATTTGGGAACTTGTAAGTGTTTAGAATTGAAAGGTCCAGAATTGGTCTTCAAGCATTGTCTTTACTGGGTACTAGGAAGAGTCTTGAGTAAAATCCTTGGCCTTGCTCTTGAGTTGGTACCCTTTGAATGGCTCTCATGGCCATGAGAGCTGTAATTTGTTTTTGAGCCTCTGCCCTTTGATTTTGTGGCAGGTTTGGCATTCCTCTTTTTATTGGCAAGGTGTGAAAGTGGAATCTGTATCCTCGTAAAATTATGTCTTAGGACCCATTTGTCCTTTGTGACCATGTGCCATTTGTCTGCAAATAGTGCTAGTTTTCTCCCCAAGGGGGCTGACAAAAGAGCTTTGTTTGGCCAGCTGAGGTGCAAGTCATTGAGTTTGCCTTCTGGTGGGTTGAGACCTGTCTTATCCTCCCTTCTGGGTTGGAGTGCCCCATTGGCGAGGCTTATACTGAGCTTGTGGTTGTCCTCTGCCCCTTGAGGCCTGTCAGTGGCTGGAAAGGACCAATTTTTTGTTGGCCAGTTTCTGCTGAAGCGAGGGGGTTGTACTTGTAGGAAATCTTTGACTGTCTGCATTGATTTCGCCTCATCTTCCATTTTCTTTAAAACTTCTTCTGCTTTAACACCAAAAAGAACATCCTGCTGTAAGGGAGCATCTAGTAGTTTTGCTTTAACATGATCAGGCAGACTTTGTTCCTTTAACCAGGTGTGCCTACGTATAACTGATCCAGTGACAGCTGCTCTGCAGGAGGCCTCTAAAGAATCAAACCCACATTGTAAGGTATGTTTGCCCACCTGCTCGGTGGCGTGCAACAAATCCTGTACTTCTTTCATTTCAGATTGTTGAGGTAGGGTGGTTATCTTTTGTTTTAACTGAGAGATCAGAAATTGCTGATACTTAAGCATATGAAATTGACAGTTTAGTGCTCTCATAGCTAAAGTGGCTGAGATGTAAACCTTTTTCCCCCATCTGTCTAGTGCTCTTGAATCCCTTTCAGAAGGTACTGGATTTTTAGCCATGGAGGCCTTAGCCCCCTTGGGACCCTGGGAGAGTCTCTGGATCAGCTACTGGGCTTTTGTAAAGGAATTTGTGGGAATCAGGTACTCTGTAGTATCTGTCAGGCTTGGCCGAGGCAGGAGGTAGAGAGTCAGGGTTGAAACTGGATTCTAAGTAGACATCATCCACAATGTCCAAAACAGGAGGGATGGCTAAAGGTCTGTGTTGGGGGAGTAAAAGAAACTCTCTGAGCCTTTTCTTGGAATCAGAGTAACCCTGACCTTCCCAGTGAAAATGTTCCCTCAGTGTGTAAAGTTTCCCCAAAAGAGTAATCTTCTGGAGGGGAAGCTGAGGGAATAGAGTCCTCAGCATGAGAATCTTCATAAGGAGAGAAGGAATAGTCTTGGTCCTCAGAGGAATCCAAAGAAATAGACAGTTGTTCAGAGGACGCAGAATCTTCCTCTTGTCTAGGTCTTTTGTCAGGAGGCGGCTGTGAACCCCTGATAAGAGAAATCAAATCTTCAGCCATTTTGAGCATCTGTTTCTTAGGCATAGGGCCTTGAACAGGAGACTGAAGTGAAGCCTTTTTCGATTTAGAAGGAGTCTTCGACTTGGAAAACGTTTTGACTGTAAGAGTCGTCAGTCTGAAAACGCCTTCAGAAACCGATGGAGTTTCAGAAGTACCGACGTCCTTGGAAGGTAAATCGTCAGAAGGGCCTATAGTAAAAGGCTGCGTTGGCCTAGTACATTCCGTCAAACTATCTGTAGCGGTCTCGGGTTCCAGAACTGCGGTAGTCAGAGGCTGCGTCGGAGCCTCACTGATAACCGGAGAACCGGAGACCGGATCAACCGAGGCCTTGGAATCGGGCTTAGGCCTGGGCTGTCGGTCCTTGTCCCTGCGCTTTTTGTGCACGCCGGTAGTCGGTAGCTCCGACGGCATGTTAGTTAAATTTTCTACCAAAAAAGTGTTGTGCGAAATCAAATCGTCTTTTAATGGTACGTTTATTAAATCTAGCACAAAAACGACAAGTGACGTCCTGATCAGGGCCTAGGCAAGGTATGCAATAAGAATGAAAATCCTTATGAGGTATTTGCTTCCCACAAGAAATACAATTGTTAACTTTTTCTGACATCGGTCTGAGGCAAGAAAAGTTTCCGCAACGGGGTACTTAGCTTTATAGAAGACTTCGGTCTGAAATTCGAAAATCTCAGGAGTCGGCCGACCGGCACTTGCGAACTGCTTCTGCTTCGGGCACCGCACGGCAAGAAAGACTGGAGAAAATGGCGTTGGTTGCAATATATGTACCCCTGGCGCACTGACGTCAGGGATGAGGCGACAGCAACCGACGTCTGACCAAGACTTTGGAAATCCGGCCGACTGCGGGACCGCCTGCCGACAGGATAACCCCAAGTGTGATGACTGCAGCAGGGTAACACGATGAACATCAGTAGAGGAAAGCCACATGGACTACACCTTGCTCAACAGCTGTGTGTAGTCCATCACTAGCATCTATCGGTCATATTGGTTGACCAAGGCCTGACAGTATTTGTAAAGAGGACAGTATAGCTGCTGGCACTGTTGCAACATATGGGTTTCATTAACACAGTCAATACATGAATAGATTGACGGTGGTGTGATGGGAGACAGAAGGGTAACAGCCTTGGATCAACTTATCCACACCCCCACCAGGGGCAGCCAAAGCCTAGACCTGGTAGTTAACAACATGGGTGACCAGTGTTCCACACCAAAGGTCAATTCCTCATAGATCAGACCCGACCACAAGCTAATCACCCTAGACATCTACATCCCGTCCCCACACCCCATTAGGGAAAATACTGTATAAACTCTCTTGAAAGGTAACTTCACACTTCTTAAGACAGAAGTGGCAAACTTCTTGACACACATGCAGATGGACAATAGAGGTACGACTGCTGAATACTACACAATTGCACTTTATAAGCACTTACACGAGTGCATGGGTCATGCTATCCCTAACAGAACTAAGATGCTATCCTCCAAAAAAATTAAGCCAATCTGGTGGTCCTCTGCCATAAACAAACTATACAACAGAACAAAGAAACTGTTGCAAAAAAGAGCAAAATCACATGATTGGAGAAAATACATGGACAGACTCTGTAAGAAGCAGTGATGCCTCATAAAATCCTCAAAAGCTAGTTATAAAAAAAAAAATTGCCACTAATTCTAAAGACAACCACAAAGCATTTTATAGCTATGTCAAGAATCTCAATGGCAACACTCGGATCTGCTCTAAGTTACAGCACAATTACACTAAATATACAGATCCAATTGATATTGCCAACATCCTGGCAGATAGGATCAGTGCTAACATTAACCCCCTTCTCACCCTCTGAAGGGCCTATCTCTGTACTGGAAGAATGCAATGGTCCTGTCATCATGGCTGCACAGATAAAAAGCACACTCTCCAAAGCCAAGAACACAGCATCCATGGGACCTGACAACATCCCAGGCTGCATTCTACACGAAATACAGAGGGAACTGGCACCACACCTAAGTCACATGTTCAATCATAGCCTCACCTCAGGCTTTGTGACCACTGAATAGCGGATGGCAGCAATTATCCCACTCCAGTAAGGGTGGAACCACAACGGTCCCCGGGAACTACCGCCCCATTAGCCTGACAAGCCTGGTTTGCAAGGCCATGGAACGAATCAGCATGGAACTTGTAAACACAGACATTGGTAATCTCCAAACTCATGACCCTGTCCAGTTTGGGCCATGTCTCCTAAACCTGATAGACTTCTTTGAAGCAGTCACCAAAGCTGTAGATGAGGGTAATGTGGTTCACACAGCCCATGTAGATCTTGCCAAGGCTTGCAACACCATTCCCCACTCTGGAATTATAGATAAACTGACTAAACTAGTTATAAATACCTATGTCACAAGATGGGTTGCCAACTGGCTCACTGACAGACTTCAAATCTGACTTCAGACCAGTGACAAGTGTAGTACCACTGGGTTCAGTCCTGGGGTCCTCTCCTGTTTGGTATCTACTTCTCTGAAGTACAGGCTAACACACAGAAGGTCCTTGGCTAACTATGTTTGCAGATGACTACAAACTAGAAGCAATAAGCGAAACTCATAATGTGGACATCCTACAAAACACCCTCACTGAGACAGATGCCTGGTGTCAAAGCCATGGCCTCAATCTCAAAGAGAAAAAGTGCAATGTCATCTCCTTTGGTAAAAACTCTGTACCCATGAACCACCACATAGGCAGTAGTAAAGTTAACACTGAAAGTGTGATAAGAGACCTTGGGACACAGGTGGACAGTAGTCTCTTCTTTGATAATCACATCGCCACGGTAGTCAGGAAATCCTTCTACGTGGCATACTTCATCACAAAAAAGTTTCTCATCAAATAAAAAGACGTCATTGTTCCCCTCTACTCTTCACTTATTAGTCCCAATATACATTACAACGCCCCTTTTGATAGGTACCTCACAGGACATCTACAACTGAAAAGAGAGCAGAAATACCTCACAAAGAGGATTACTGGCCTAAAATAGATGCCCTATGCAGACCATCTCAAAAATCTCCAGCTTTTCTCCACCACATATCGCCTACTCAGAGGCGATCTCTGCCTTAAATACAAAGCTATGTCAAACCCAGAGCTGTTGGACATGCTCCACTTAAAGAAATCCCAATCCCTCCGAGCTACACACTCTAGGGCCCTAATCCTCGTCACCACAATAAACAGAACATGCTGGAGGGATATATTCCTGTCCTAGAGACTTCCCATACTGTATAACAAACCACCTATCTATATCAAACAAACGTCCTCATTAGCACTCTTCAAGAAAAATCATGATTGCATGGGAAATACGAAATTCACCATGGGGATAACTTCTGTGGCTCTGCTAGACAGTGGCACAGGAAAATAATTTTCTTGGGTGGAGAAAGCCAGGGTAGCTTATTGGCTAGGCTTCTATAGGCCCTAGGGCCAATAACCTAGTACGGCCATATGAACAGTGTAGTGTGTCACATCAGCATACCTCATAAGTGTACCTAATTTGGCATTATACCTTTGCTCTGACATGGTGGAATCAAAATTGATTGTTGAATCCGGTTTTGGATTGTCTTGAACAAACAATGAACATTCTTGCAAGTAGGAATAATTATCATGCAGTGGATGTCACTTCATGCACTCTGTGTGATTTTTAACCAAAGGAGTAGTAATGATACTTAGAAAAACTTTATAGTTTCATAGTATAGTACTAGGCTATCTGCCCTAGGGCATTTATAAGCCTAGCCAAAGTGTATGTGGCTTTCGCCACCCAATGTAATGATACAAAAGTGTACAATTTAAATTAAATTTAGTTTACTATGCCTCTATCTAGCAATGAGACAGAGATGACCCTCGGGGTAAACCCACGATCACCCATTCATTCGTCCAGATTTCTCTTGAAGTGAGTCAGTGAGGGGCTCTGCCTAACACGGACAGGTATCCTGTTCCAGAGTGCGGGAAGCCTCTGGGTTATGAATCTGTCCCTCCGGCATGTCCTTTTTATATTTGTGCTGAGGTTTAGATCTTTAGCTCTCGTGGCTCTGATGGATTTGGATTTTTTGAGGTGGAGCATGTCCATTAATTATGGATTGGACATGGCCTTGTACGTAAGGCACAGATCACCTCTGAGCAGGCGGTATGCTACTGAATAGAGCTGGAGCTTTTTCAGTCTGGCAGCATATGACATATGCTGGAGACCCTTGATCCTCTTGGTAAGGTACGTTTGGGGTCTCTCCAGCTGCTGCAGGTGCCGGGTAAGGTACATACCAAATGGGGCATTGTACTCAATCATAGGCCTGATAAGGGAGGAATATAAGGGTACAATGACATCCTTTGATCTGGATCTGAATCCCTTCATGATAAGGTGGGCAAGGTAGAAGGTCTTTCTAACCACTTTGGCGACGTGGGTGTCAAATGAGAGGTCACTGTCAACTTGGGTCCCCAGGTCTCTGATTACTTTTTCCGTACTTAATGGATTACCACCTATGTGGTAATTTGTGGGTACTTCGTTTTTTCCAAACAGGATGACTATACATTTTTTGGCATTTAGTTTAAGGCCATGACTCTGGCACCAGTCTGTTTCTGTGAGGCCCTTCTGGAGGATGCATGTGTCAGCTGGTGTGTCGACTATGGCGTCTAGTTTGCAGTAGTCTGCGAACTTTGTCAGCCACAACCCCCCTATGTTTGCCTGCACATCTGAGAAATAAATGCCGAACAAGAGGGGTCCCAAGACAGAGCCCTGTGGGACTCCACTTGTGACTGGCTTAGAGTCTGACATAGCTCCAGCTATTCTGACTTTGTGGGTTCTGTCCTTTAGCCAGTTTGCAACCCATCTTGTGACAAACGGGTTTACATTTAAGCTGTTGAGCTTGTCGATGATGCCGGAGTGGGGTATTGTGTCGAAGGCTTTTGCCAGATCCAGGTAGGCTGTATGAACTGCTTTGCCTTCATCGATGGCTCTAGTGACTGTTTCGAAAAAGTCCAACAGGTTTAAAAGACAGGATCTGCCTTTTACAAAGCCGAACTGGGTAGGGTCAATTGTCTGTTGGTCCCCGATGTCTTTGTTTATGAGTTCCATAATGATCCTTTCCATAGCTTTGCAGACCAGGCTGGTCAAGCTTATGGGGTGGTCGTTTCCAGGGTCTGTAGAGGTGCCACCTTTGTGGAGTGGGACCACTGCAGCTGTACGCCAGTGTTCAGGGACGTATCCTGTAGCAAGGCTAAGATTAAACAGCGTTCTTATGTGCGGGTTTAGCTCCTCTAGGAGTTCACGTAGCATGCAACCCGGGACACCATCAGGTCCCATGGATGCTGTATTTTTAGCTTTGCTGAGGGCAGCTCTCACCTGGACATCTGAGATTTCAGGGAGGTTGCATTCAGCTGAGATATTTATTTCGTCTTTTGGGGGAGAGGGAGGGGAGAAATTTGCACTGAACCTGTCTGCCAGTATGTTGGCAATATCTGTGGGTTCAGTGTATTTTTTGCCGTTATGAACTAACTCTGCGCATATCTGAGGGTTTCCGCCCAGGTTTCTAACATAACTGAAGAAGGCCTTGTGATTATCTTTAGTGTCCTTAGCGATTTTTCTCTTGAAGTTGGCCTTTGATGATTTTATTAGCGAATGTAGTTTTTTGCTAGTGCTGATCAGGGATGCCTTCCCTTTATGGGATTTTGCTCTGTCTTGCAGTAGCTTCCTTCTTTTGTTATAAAGCTTGTTTATGGCTGGGGTCAACCAGATAGGATGCCTGTCTTTGGTGGAAAGGGTCTTGGTTTTATTTGGGATTGCATGATCCATGCATTCTTGGAGATGCCCGTATAACGCATTTGTGAAGGATTCAGCAGTGTGGGATGTGGTTTCCACCGGCCCAGGGGGCTTGAAGGATACCATTTCAGTCCTACGGAGTGTAAAGTCGGCTTTTGAGAAGTTTCTCACTGTGGTCTTTTGTGCTGGGGGTGGAGGTGGGATATGAATATCTAGGGTTATTAGTTTATGGTCTGATCTCACTAGTGAGGGGTATACTTCCGGTGTTGGGCATTTTGTCCCCATGTTTGTGATGATCAGGTCAAGTATATTATTTCCCCTTGTGGGGGAGGTGACTAGTTTTTCCATCGCATTTGAGTTGATGAATTCCAGGAACCTTTGGGCTAGGGTGTTGGGGCTTGAGTAATGTACCCAGTCTATGTTTGGGTAGTTGAAGTCTCCCAATATGATGGTATTTGGTGAGACATTCATATCCTCCAGTGTCTTCAGGAAAGCTGAATGGAGTTCCTGAGATTGTGAGGGTGGTCTGTAGCATGCTACAAGTTGTATAGCAGTTTTGCCTACGGTTAGTTGCACATGAATGGTCTCAGATGCTTTGTGCGTTGCCACTAACCTGGAGGTGTGTGTGTGTCTTTAATGAATATGGACACTCCCCCACCTTCTGTGGTTTGGCCCAGGTTTTGGGGCCGAAATGCATGATACGAGGTATAACCTGGTAGGGCTGGGGTGCTCTCAGGAGCCTTGAACCAGGTTTCAGTTACTGCACAGACATCGATGCTCTCCATACTGAGGAGTGCTTTGAGAGCCTGCATCTTGAGATTTAGACTTCTGGCGTTGAGCAGCATTACCCTTAGTTTTTTTCCTTTATTGTTTTCTAAGGTGGTGGGTTTGTCTTTTGAGCCTTGCCTAAAAAAGGCACTATGGGGGTGGCAAGAGCCTTAGTCAATATCAGGAAGCCCAGTGGTGACAGGTGCAAGCCGTCCCTTGCAAAGCAGTGTGGCTTGTCCAGCATGTCATCCCAAGCAGACAGACATTTGATCCCCCTAGAATGACACCAGTAATTGAGCCAATTATTAAAGCTGATCATCTTGTCTTTGTGTCTTTGTATTGTGCATCATTCATTTTGAGGGCAGCAAGATGCTGCTCAGGGTCAGGGTCATACCGGCCTGGGCTACATAATCAGAGAGCTCCTCTAGGTCTCTTTTCATGTAGTCCAAGGAGGTCCGTCTCAGGTCATTCATGCCGGCATGGATAATGACGGAGTCATATTTGTACTTGCTTTGGAGTGACCTGAGTGCTTGTGTTATGTGGCGGATCCTAGCTCCCAACAGGCAGCTCACTGTTACCCTCTCTTTGTTCAGCATGGTAAGCAGGACGTCAGTATGTCTGACTATAGTCACCTATTACTAGTGTATCAGGCATGGTGTTTCGCCTTAAGGGCTGTGATTGTTTGGCACACTGACTTTGTGTACTATGTGTTGCTTGTGCAGAGTTTTGAGGTGGTGTTTTCTTGGATGTCTGCTTTGGGAGCCTCTGTTGTTTCGGTAAGTTTTTTATTAGAGCTTCCGAGTATGTCTGTGTTACTGTGTGTTTGGTTTGCAGTTGTGGTTGGTTTATGTGAGACTGGGTTTGTTGTGTGTGTGTGGTTACCTTCTCCTCCTGTCTGGTCTTGCTAGTCCTGTGTTGAGAGAGTTCAGCCTCCAGTTTGGCTATATAGTTGCATCTCTCACATGTGTTTGTTGGGAGGAGGAGAGGGTTGTCTGTGTACATGAGACAATTGTAACATTGTCTCAGGATTCCCAGATTAACCAGCTGAACTGGAGAGGACGTCCGTAATATACCACTCGACATGCCAGAATAGTATAAGGGGGTGATGTGTAACTGGGTCAGAGAGAGGACTTTGAAGGGAAGTGGGTATTAGCACGGGTTATAGGTGGATGTAGTGCTTATGTTAGTTTAAGGGTGCTTCACTTAAAAGAAAGGTTTTAGGAGCAAGTGCTAGGCTTATGATAAAGCAAATAGACTGATTTTGTTCAAAGTAGAGCTTTCTTAAGGGAAAAATTGAAGTGCAGACTTGGCGGAGCCAGGAATAGCTTAAGCCTGTTTAACCGGCGCTGCGCTATGCGCACAATCGCGCAAAGCCACGCAAACGCGGATTTTAAACAGGGAACTTCAAAAGAGCTGGAAATGGTCCAAAACGACCAATTATTACAAGCTCTTGTGCTGAGGTCACTCCTTCAGGGACAGATAGGCTGCTCAAGGCTCCACACTCCCACTGGTGAGCAAAGAAACTTCCTTCTATCCAAATAAGGCAATGGACAACAAAGGAACCACACCACAGTCCAGAATACAGCAAAGCCTGTATACTGGTCTAAACTAGTCGAGAAAGGCGGGAAAACCTTTGAAGCTTTCTCAACAAGTCGACTTTGTTGCTAAAAGAATAAGAGATATGCCGGAACAAAAAAAAAGCCTGGGTGAAGCTACTGTAACAAAAACTAGTGGCTGACATAAGAGCCTAGGAAGGCTACTGTTAAGGAAAAAAAATATTCAGTTAAGTAAAGTTTGGCAGTATGGTTAATTTTATGCTATATTACAGTAACCATGCAAAAATAAGTATGTGGACAGCCAGTAAACACTACACACACTCCAAAGCAGATTTTTCACTATGTCCAGTTGAGAAAATTGATATAGTAAACAAAAAGTTGAATTCAGATTAGTGCTTTTTTTTCTCCCACTTAACCTGGATATGTGTAAATCAACTGTAAGGAGTAAATAGTCATTAGGGAACAGTTTTAGTGGCACACCAGCCTGACATTTGTTTGAAATCTATTGTCATGCAGGGTTGCTAATTAGCTGAACCTAGCCTAGCTGGAAATCTGAAACTCTGGCTCATTGAAGGAGTGGAGATGGGAGGAGTAACTTGGTCAGGAACGGACAGTAACAAAATTGCTCTTTGCAAAAAGTCTTTTTTTATCTCTGTAATTAGGTGACACTTTTCCAAGCTACTTTCAGAAAATGTGTAGTGCATCAGTATGAACAACATTTGTAAAACTCAGTGCAGGACAGTCAATGACACTTGATCTACTGACTGTTAAACGTGGGAATATTTTTCAGGTTTTCCATTCAAAGTGAATGGAAGCCTGATCTGACAACAAAAGGTAGGGCTAATTGTTCTCACAATCAGAGCTGTCAGACTGCATTTTGGGACAGATTTAGTCTATTATGGGAAAACAGTCTCATCGGGATGTCTGCCCCCATGAGAGCAGACAGAAGAACAAAACAAATAAAAATAAGCATGAATATTTTTTGGATTAAAGCAGCTTTGGGAGGTGCAGAAAATCACGACTAGATAAAAAATATATGTTTTTTCATCATTTACCTGTAGTGGTCCTTTAAGTATTTCTCAGTGATCTCTGAACTCTTGACTAGCACTGTGTAGTTAAGTATTGTCTTATGTTTTTATTATTATTATTATTATTATTATTATTATTATTATTATTATTAAATATTTTTAAACCTTTCATCTGTGGCTGTTTTGTGTAGAGATAATTTAAGCTCAAAGAATACATTGCATGTATATAGTGATACTGTACCAAGTCACTCCAAACAAGTCTTGACTGTTAGGTTGCACTTACCATTTGGATAATATTTCAAAGTAATAATTGGACACCCTTTCAAGGGCCTTTGAGCAGCTGATAAATATTAGCTGGGTGGTGGCAGTGATTTCTTCCGTATAGTCTGAGTAAAAGGGGCACAGCTGGAGAACCTGTGCCAGCCTTCCCCAGGAGTGTCTGTGTGGTTGTATAAAACTCTAATCTCAAAGTGTGTGTGTGTCAGCTACTTGGGGAGGGACACGAAACACTGGCTGGATAGAGAGGGTGCTGAAGGTTTTAGCTTGCCCACTAGGCAGAGATCTGGACCTTGTAGCTGTGCCAGTGGGGAATCTTATCGGGGGACCTGGAGAGAAATGGAGAAACCAGCCCCAGACTGACTGTGATCTCTGTCTGCTCTCAAGGGAAATTGTACTTTACTGTGTGTATTTATTATCCTTTCCCTATATGGACGCCCCTCACTGGTGTTAATGGTGAGGATTGAGGCTTCTTGATTGCTGAGCCAGTGCACAGGCGTCACACACATCTATCAGTTTTGGCATTCATTTTGCCCTTCTTTTAGCCTCCTAGCTTCCAGACTTCCACAGGAATACCATCTATTCCTGGGGACTTCCCTACATATTTGTTATATATAGAATAGGAAGACATGAGATAAAAATGGCCAACAGTTAGTAATTAAGCCTCATCTACCTCTGACCTTGGCATTTAATTCTTCCATACGCATTTCCATTTGTACCTTATCTTGATTTCTATATTTCTCTGCTTTATACAAACTTTCATAACATTTCTGAAATATTTCTAATATTTCCACAGGATCTCTTGTTAACTTCCTTGTTAAAGGCTCCCTAATTTTGGTGACAGCCCTTTCCACTTTCTGTTGCTTGAGTTGTTGTGCTAAGTTTTTGTGCTCTAGAATTATCAAAAATCAGTTGCTTAACAGCAATCTTTTTAAACTTGTGCATATTACTGAGGTAATCCCTTATTTTCTGTTTAGCATTTTGCAGTTCCTCCTTTTCTTGTTCTGAGAGATTCTCCCTATTTTGCAATACTTTAACTTTTGCCAGTCCCTCTAAATATTTCTGGGTTACTTGTTAGCCATACCTCCCATTCCTTTATTTCCACTCAGGTTTTAAACTCCACTTTAATTTTATCCTATTCCCCAGCTATATTTTCAGAAGACATTTCTACCTTCTCTAGTACCTCCTGAATCAATTCCAAAACCCATTCCTTTAAATTCTTCTTTTTTCAGCCGACGGGTGAGAAACAGTGTCTCATTTTTATTTCATTACCTTGCATTTTTATTTGAGGTATTATTGGCGAATGATCTGAAATAGTTACTGGGTGTGTTTCAAGACCTCTAATTAAATTCACATGTTCCTGTGAGATAAAAATTCTATCTAGCCTAGCTCAGTTTTCATATCTTGGAGAATATGTAAGTTCTCTCGGAACTCCCACTACTGAATTCACATCTTCCATGCCAAATATTTTCATAAAATGTTTCACAAATCTACCCTCCTTTGTTATATTTTCCCTTCTAGGCCCCCTAGACATCTTCACTGTTGTAAACCAAATTCCAGTCTCTACCCATCAGTAATATTCCTTGCTGAAAGCTGATCATTTCTCCTCAAATTTTCTTAAGCTTCACTATAGCAGTTTTAGGCGGATGGAAATGCATACCAATGTAAACCTCCACCCTAGCCAGTAGTCCCTTAGTGCTATGCATTTTCCATTATTTTTTCCCTCTTCTATCACTATTGGAGCTCCTCTTGCAATTAACATAAGTACTCTTCTTTTCCTTTACTCCAGATATTCTGCTGAGTAAGCATCCTGAAAACCTTTATCAAATTCGCACGTCGAGTTCTTTCCAGGTTACTTTCGTGTAGCATACTATTTGCAGTCTACATTTTTTTTTAACATAGTTCGCTACTCTTTTATATTCATCTGCAAGACCATTCAGATTGAAAGACATTACAGAAACCATCATTTTTTTATATAGTTATTACCATCTTTTGTGTACAGTGGATATAAAAATTGTACACACCCCTGTTAAAATCTCAGGTTTTTGTGATATAAAAAATGAGACCACAATAAATCATTTCAATTTTTTTTCCACCTTTAATATGACCTATAACCTGTACAATTCAATTGAAAAACAAATCTGTTAGGGAAAAAATATAAAAAATAAAAACATGCAATAAGCTGGTTGCACAAGTGTGCACACCCTTAAACTATTATTTTGTTGAAGCACCTTTTGATTTAATTACAGCATTCAGTCTTCTTGGGTAGGAGTCTATCAGCATGGCACATCTTGGCTTGGCAATATCTTCCCACTCTTCCTTGCAAAAGCACTCCAAATCTGTCAGATTGTGAAGGCATCTCTTGTGCACAGCACTCTTCAGGTCACCCCACAGATTTTCTATTGGATTTAGGTCTGGTCTCTGGGCTGGACCATTCCAAAACTTGCATTTTCTTCTGGTGAAGCCATTCTTTTGATTTGGATGTATGCTTGGGGTCACTGTCATGTTTAAAGGTGAAATTCCTCTTAATCTTCAGCTTTCTAGCAGATGCCTGAAGAGCCTCCACTTTTCCTGGAAGAGACAAACCTCTATCTGAATAAACCAGACCACTGAATCCAGCAAGCAATAGTCACTTTTGAGACAAGTTTACCAAAGGGCTTGGCATAGGACAAAAAAAGCTGATTAGACTTGCAAAAATGTTTAGTCCTGTGCAGATAAAACCTTAACTGCCCATGTACATCCAGTAAATGTAATTTGCATCTCCCTTTTTTCTGGTAGTTAGGGAAAAAACTGGTAAATTAATAATCTAATTTATACTGACTTCCGAAGCTACCTTGGGAAGGAAGGATAGGTTAGTGTGTAGCGACACACTAACTTTGTGAAAGATCATGTAAGAGGCTTTGATAGAAAGAGCTTGAAGCTCTGACACCCTTTTAGCAGATGTGATGGCAAACAAGAAGGCAGTTTTCCAGGTCAAAAATTGCAGATCCACAGATGCTGCAGGGTCAAAGGGAGGAGAAACCAATGCCTGCAATAACAAAGTGAAGTCCCACGGAGGGATAGGGTTCTTAACCGGAGGTCTGAGAAAAAAGGCACCTCTGAGGAGGGTTTTACAAAGTTTAGCAGAAGCAAACGAAGACATGTCTACTCAAACATGAAAATTAGAAATGGCGGCTAGCTGAACTTCCACCGTAGAGGAACTAGCACCCTGATGAAAAATGCTAGTTAGTAAATCTAAGACCACTGAAAGTGGTGCAGTGAAAGGGTCCAAAGACTGCTCCATGGCCCAAATAGAAATACATTTCTATTTACTACGATAAACTTTCCTGGTGGACAATTTATGAGATGCCACCAGAAAGTACAGTTGTGTACACTTACCATGAATTTAGATGTTAGAGTGTATTCACTGTTGCAGTCATTACATTTGGGTAATCTGCTGGCAGGTTGCCCTCAGTAGGCCTGATTAACAATGTCTTGGGTCCTGCGTCGGTTGCTGTCCCTTCTTCCATGACGACAGGGGTATAAAACATGCAGCCGACGCCATTACATCAGTTTTTCTTGCCCCAGATGTCAGGTGCCCCCCCAAATGGGGAGCCAAATATATATATATATCTATAGATAGATATATAGATATAGATGTATATATTAAAACACAAAAAGTATACCTCCAAACAAAAGCAAATGCACCAAAAAGGCTTATAAGTGTAGTAAAAGAAAGAGGGGTATTAAGAGAAAAAACGGGGCTGGAGGGAGGGTAACCAGGACTGCAACAGTGCATACACTCTAACATCTACATTTATAATAAGTATACACAACTGTACTATGTTCTTCATGTTTCACTGTTGCAGTTGTTATACTTGGGTAGATACCCAAAGCTATGGTTGGAAGGACAGATTTATACAGCATTAGGACCAGCTATAAGGCACTACAAAACAGCAGTGGCAAAGCCAGCTCTGGATTTTGAGAAAATTGGTAAATTATCATGTTTGGTTAAAGTACGAACTGAACTCCAGGTAGCAGCTTCTAGAATATCCCTTTTAGGAACACCTCTGAGAAAGGCTGTAAAAGTAGATGCAGCCCTGGTGGAATGGGATCCGATCCCCTGGGGGATAGTTTTTCCATGGTGCTTATAGCAGAAATGAATACAATGGCTTATCCATTTGGAAATGGTTTGCTTTGAAATAGCCTTTCCCTCTGCCCCTGCAGCAAATGCTACCAGCAGCTGTTCAGATTTTCTTTGAGATTTAGTCCTGTTTAAGTAAAATCTAAGTTGTTTGCATACATCCAATGAATGCAAAATCCACTCTCCCTTGTTCTGTGGATTGGGAAAGAAAGTTGGCAAACAAATGGTCTGATTAAGAACCACACTGGCTACCACCTTGGGCATGAAGGGATGGGTTGGTCCTGAGAGATACCCTTGTCCGCATGAAAAATGATGAAAGGCTCCACTGCCATAAGAGCCTGTAATTCAGAAATCCTTCTAGCCGAAGCGACTGCTAAAAGGAAGGCTATTTTCCAGGAGAGAAATTTTAAGTCTGCAGTAGCTGCTGGCTCGAAAGGAGGGAGAGTGAGTTTCTCCAATACAAAATTAAGGTCCCAGGCAGGGGTTGGAGCTCTCTTGGGTGGTCTCAAGGTTTTGGCCCCTCTGAGATGCTGCTTTAGCAGAGGATTTGAAGAGAGGGGAGGTTCTGTGTTGTAATGAGCTGAAATGGCTGAGGCATGGATTTTTATGGAAGAAAAAGACAGGCCCTTGTGAAGCATCTCAGTTAAGTATTGCAAAATCTGATGAATGCTGGGCACTACTGTGCTTATTCCTTGAGATTAACTCCAGGGCACAGAATCTTTTCCATTTTTCAGCATAAGATTTTCTACTACTAGGTCTTCTCGCCTCCAAAATGACACCCATCACAGGTTTGCTGACAGTTGCTAAGGGTGAATTTAGATGATTAGCCACACTGCAAGATTCAAAGTTTGGAACAGAGGGTGCAGAGTTTCGTTGTTCTGCTGAGACAGTAAGGAAGGTGTCTGAGGCAGGTGCCACAGTGAAATGTGTGACACTACGCAGGAGTGGGTACCAGTGTTGGCGAGGCCAGTCTGGAGCAATCAAAATCATTTTTGGTTTGTCCTGCTTGACTTTTAGTAGAACTTTAGAGAGCAGAGGCAGAGGAGGAAAGGCATAGACTGATAGGTTGTTCCAGCTGAAGGACAGAGCATCCACTTTCCAGGCTTTTTTGTGATGAGTTTTTGCGCAAAATTTGTCCAACTCATAGTTCTGGAGTGAGGCAAAAAGATCTATGTCAGGGCTCCCCCATTTTCACTTCAACATGTTGAAAATCCGTGGTTCCAGTTTCCATTCGTGCGGGTCCATGAGATTTCTGCTTAGTTCATCTGCCAGAGTATTCAGCTTTCCTGCCTGGAATTGAGGTTGTAGTTGTACTTGATAACTCAAGGCCGTGTTCCACAATGCCACGGCTAATCTGCAGAGGGGGTAGGAGTGTGTACCCCCCTTGCTTGTTTATGTACCACATAACCGTGGTGTTGTCTGTCTTTATCAGTAATTGTCCTGGATGAAGGTAGTCTTTGAAGGCTGTCAGTGCATTCTGAACAGCTAGCAGTTCTTTTTGATTTATATGAAGGTGCATTTGATTTGGGCTCCATTTGCCCTGAATGCACTTCCCTGATAGACGAGCCCCCCCCCTCCCCCCCATGCACAGTCTGATGCATCTGTAGTTAGAGTTTGGGTGTCAGGGGATGGTGAGAATGGCAGTCCCTTGTTCTGGTGGCAGGCCTCTGCCCACCATAGGAACTCTAGGCGCAGGCAAGGTATGATGGGAACAGGTAGTTATGCACTCACCATAACGATCAATGTATGTGGTCCATCTCGCCTCACATTCTTTACTCACGGGTTCGGAGCAGAGAATCAGCTCCGACTCGGCCAACTTATTTCTCTAGCATGAAGTCTCTAATTGGCTGGGCTAGCCTGGTATCCCAAGATGCACCTCGCCCTAGCCCCAGATCTAGTTTGCAGCCATTCCAGTCACACCCCACACACAACCGCCACTGGAAGGAGCTCCAGCCAGAAAGGAAAGAAAAACAACCGACACTGAAGGGTTCTCAGAGCCAATTTTCCTCCAAATCCTATAGGAAGGGGGCAGGTGGGAGGGTACGTAAGAATGTGAGGTGAGATGGACCACATACATCGATCGTTATGGGGAGTACATAACTACCTGATGTTATGTGGTCCTATCTCGCCTACATTCTTTACTCACGGGACAGCATCCCCAGCACCTCTATCCTGGGCGGCTCATAGGAAAATACTCCTGAGAACCATGGAACCAAAGGAAGCCCGGCCCCTAGAAGCCACGTCCAACTTGTAATGAGTATTAAAGGTGTGCGGAGAGGCCCAGGTGGCCACAGCACAAATATCATCCAATGAATGCCTGGCATGGTAAGCTATTGATGTAGACACTGCCCTGGTAGAGTGAGCTTTGACAGGAAAGGGTAAATTTCTGCCTGCTGACGAATAGATAAAGGAAATACAATCTTTGATCCATTTAGAAATTGTGCTCTTGGAAATAGGACAAGCTGTTCTGTTTTCTGAAAAACGCAAACAGTTGATCAGACTTCCTAATATGCTTAGTCCTGTGTAAGTAGAATCTTAGATGTCTGTGCACATCCAACTGGTGAAATCTAAACTCTGCTTTATTGGAAAAGTTTGGAAAGAACACTGGTAATTCAATAGACTGATGAAGATTAACGGTGGATGACACCTTCGGAAGGAAGGACGGGTTAAGTCTCAGGGAAACTCTGTCCTTATGAAAGGTCAAATACTGAGGTTTAATGGACAAAGCTTGAATCTGTGATGCTCTTCTGGCCAATGTAATGGCTATTAGGAAAGCCATCTTCCAAGACAGAAAATTTAATTCACAGGTGGCAGCCAGTTCAAAGGGCAGTGAAGTGATGGCTTGTAACACAAAGTTTAGATCCCATGGCATGACAGGTTCTGAAACAGGAGGGCGAAGTAACCAGGCGCCTTTCAAGAAGGCCTTACAATGTTTATGACCCGTAAGAGAAGGCTCGTAAGATGTATGAAAATTGGAAATTGCAGCCAGCTGCACATTAATGGTAGCAGGCGTGGAGCCCTGTCGGAAAAGCATGGCTAAAAAGTCTAAGACCGACGGAATTGGGGCTGTGAAGGGGTCCAAACCTTGGGCCTGAGCCCAAATGGAGAATCTCTTACACTTGCTGGAATAAATCCTTCTGGTGGAAGACTTATGAGACTAAGACAAGATGTGTACCACCTCAGGTGAAAAGGAATGTCGTCTAACTAGTGATGGAAGTGGAGCAGCCAGGCTTGTCAACCTGAGGGTTCGCAGGGATGGATGGCGCTGTCTTGACATGTGAATCAGTAGGTCTGGCACTGGGTCCAGGGTCCAAGGACCATCCACTGCGTACTGCTGAAGAAAAGGGAACCATACTTGTCGAGGCCAGTGTGGAGCAATTAGAATCTTCCTGCTTCCCAAGGATATGGCTTTCTGAATCACTCTTGGAAACGGAGGGAAAGCATAGATCAGACAGGAGGGACAATCATGGACTACAGCGTCCCTGGGGGACTCCCCCTGTGGGGGGATCAGTATGAAGTACTTGCTGCATTTGGCATTGAGAGGGCTGGTGAAGAGATCACAGCAAGGCTGACCCCACCTGTTGAAAATTTGAACCGCCACTCGGTTGTTCATGGACCACTCGTAAGGCATCAGAATAGCTCTGCTCAGCCTGTCCGCTATCACGTTGGTCTTTCCCGGAATGTGTGTTGCCATTAAAAACCGTTGGGAAGACACTGCCCAATGCCACACTCGCATAGCCTCTCTGCAGAGGGGATAAGACATAGTTCCCCCCTGCTTGTTCAGGTACCACACCACGGACATGCTGTCCGAGTGAATTGAAATCGTTCCCAGAGGAAGAGAGCTTTGGAGTGCCCGCAATGCTAGTAACACTGCTCTCATCTCTAGAACACTGATGTGCAGGTGTACCGCGTGATCTTGCCACGTGCCTTGGACCGCCCTGCCAAGATAATGCCCCCACCCCATCTGGGAGGCGTCCGTGGTCACCGTGGCCACTGGAGACATAGGAATCAAGCTCCTCCACTTGTCCAGATTGGTGGAGCATAGCCACCAGCAGAGGTCCTGTTTGCACCGTTCCGTGAGAAGTATCAAGTGAGAAAGAGGAAGTTTCTGAAAGGACCATTGGGCCGAAAGGAGCCACTGTAGGATCTGCATGTGTAACCTGGCTAGAGGCACCAGCATGATGGTGGCAGCCATGGATCCCAGGAGCTGGAGAACTAACCTGGCCTGAACTCTCTTGAGGGGCAACAATGCGTGAATCTGAGACTGCAGCACCTCTTATCCTCTCTTGTGGCAGAAAGGCCCACATTTGAATAGAGTCTAGCTCTCCACCTATAAAAATAACACGCTGCGAGGGCAGCAAGGCAGACTTTTCCCAGTTCAAGGTAATTCCTAGTTGTTGACAAAGTGCAATGGTAGCCTCCCTGGCTTGAATGAGGAGATGCCTGGTGGGGGTGGTGAGAAGCCAGTCGTCCAGATATGGGAACACCTGGAATCCCCGACGTCTCAGGTGAGCCGTCACCACTGCCAAACACTTGGTAAACACCCTGGGGGCTGTGGTGAGACCAAAGGGCAGGGCACGAAACTGGAGGTGACTGGCTCCCAGCCAGAAGTGTAAGTGACTCCTGGATGCCTTGTCCATCTTGATGTGGTAGTAGTCATCCTTGAGATCGATGGAGCACATCCATACTCCTTTTTCCAGCAAGGGAAAAATGGACTGGAGAGTGACCATTCGGAACTTGGACTTCAGAATGTAGTGATTCAATCAGTTGAGATCCAGAATGGGCCTCAGGTCCCCTGTTCTTTTCGGCACCAAAAAGAGTCTTTAGTAAGTTCCTGATCCGATATGGTCTGAGGACACTGGTTGGATGACTCCTTTTTGTAGCAGCTTTGAAACTTCTAGTGCTGCTTGATCCCACTGACTGGGTGGAACGTCCGGGATTCTTTTGACTGGAGGGGGTGTTGATAAAAAGGGGATAGGGTAACCTCCGGTAACTATTCGAAGCACCCAACGATCCTGGGTGATGCTTTCCCAGGCTTCCGGATGCAACGAAATTCGGCCCCCGACTGGCTCCAGAACAGCACAGTCGGGCAACGCCTCAGGAACGCTGAAAGGAAGACCCACGAAAGGAATCGCTGTCTCCCGAGTTGCGGGGGCCTCCTCTGCCTCTAGGATGGCATCTTCCAGAATAATTTCCCCCTCCTCTGCTTCTGGAGGGGGACTCACCTTGAGCGGCAGGGAAAGACTTCTGTGACTTCTTGAACCACATTTTTCCTCCTCTGAGCCTTGGGGTAAGGCCTAGAAGGAAGAGAGAAATGGGCCCCTACGGCAGATAGGGTCTTCCCCTCCTGTTCGCATCTGGTGAGGGGATCTTTCACTTTGGTCTCGAAGAGTGAGGACCCATCAAAGGGGGAGTCAGTGAAAAAAGACAAAGGCCTCCGCGAAATGACACAGGCGCATCCAGGCTTGCCTTCTGAGAGCTACACCTGAGCTAGCTGCCCTACTTGCCCCTTCGGCTGCATAGGATATGAGCCTCATGGATGAGTTGACAATGGAACCAAGGGTAGACAACTGGGCGTTAACAGTCTGCACTACCGCCTCAGGCATGTTACCCATCAGAGTGTCTCCCTAGCTCCTTAAGGAGATTTTTCTGGAGCCGAGTAAAATGACAAAGATAATTCAGCGACCACAAAGTAAAGGTTGCTGAAGACAGGGTACGCTTCCCATACAGGTCCATACTCCTGGACTCCTTGTTAGGAGGATGGATGGAAGAAGAGGCCTCTGCAACTTCCTGCTGAGTGACTGCCGCCACCACCAAGGCATCTACGGAAACCCCTTTGGTCAGGAACTCTTTCCCCGGGGGAGCAGAAAGAAACTTACTTGGACGTCTGGGCACCGGTTCCACGGAATCAGGGGTCTCCCACACCCTTCAACAAATCAAATCCAGGAGTTCAAAGGGTGGAGACACCCAGGAGGCGGAGGGTTGAGCTCC
Organism: Protopterus annectens; assembly: GCF_019279795.1. NCBI lineage: Eukaryota > Metazoa > Chordata > Ceratodontiformes > Protopteridae > Protopterus > Protopterus annectens. The sequence continues at coordinate 316,959,552 of NC_056743.1, read as the reverse complement.
GAAGGCCTTGAGGAATACAGACTCCTCCTCAGAGGGGATCCTGGAGGGCCAGTCGCCTCTCTGCCGCAAGATCTCCAGGATGTCGGAGAAAGAGACATCATCGGAGGACGACTTAGGGGACCCCTCTGACTCCTCGAGGTCGGTATCGGAAGTGAGGGACTCGTCCTGGGAGTCTATGTGCTTCCTCTTGCACAACTTCTTTCTAGGGGACTCCTCAGTCACGGACACTGAGGGGCCCTCAGAAAGTTGGGGACCGCTCATGGGGGTATTTGTCAGACCTTCGGGCTCCGCCATCCACGGATAGGGGTGTATCAGAGGCTCTAGCCGGGGTGTAGGGGGAAGGAGTGACCGATCTGGGTGATGTAACTGACGATCTGGCCAGTGCGCTCCTCATGGCCTTGAAGGCAGGTCCCCCCGAATCAGAGGACCAACCCATCTCCGAGACCACAACCCGAGTCGGGGTTCCCCGAGCCGATGCACCGAGAGGAAGGCTCGGAACCGACAAGAGTCCCAAGGTATCCCCCTCGGGTCCGAATGAGGAAACCAGAGTACCGAAACCAGAGGACGGAACAGACATGGTTGGAGCAGACGTCGGCTCAGATAAACTCGCAAGGAGTATCGGGAGCAGACACGAGAACCTCACTCGGCGCGGAGCGCACTCTGGCTCCAACAACACAGGGGTGCTCGGAGGAGGAATCATCAGTACAAGAATAGGGACTGGATCGGAGCCGAGAACAATTCTGCTAACACCGGCGACTCCAGGAGCCTCTGGACCACCCTATCCACATCCAAATCATACAGCCTAGAGGATTTGGAGGAAATAGGAGATCGGTATCTCCCACCCGGAGACTCAGGCCTAACACTGGGTGACCGGCTCTGAATATGCTCCAATAATATCGGGGCCGAGGTCGACTCCAGTACAACAGATGCCTCCTGCAGCCCCGAGGACAATGGAGCCGAGGAGGCAGTATCCAATTTCGAAACCTTCTCCGGGGGCTCCGATGAGACCGATGGAGCCGGAGATCTTTTCTTGGCCTTGGAAGTCTTAGACTTAGTACTAGAAGAAGTCTAAGGACTCCTCAAAGGAAGGTTTAACCAGGCCCTTCAAAATCATCTTATTTTTTCTTTCCTGCAGTACCCTCGGGCTAAAAGCGTGGCAAAAACTGCAGGACTCTTGCAAGTGAATAGCAGCAAGACAATAAACGCAGATAGAATGCCCATCTGTAATGGACATCTTGTAGCCACATTTTGAGCATTTTTTTAAACCCAGAGGGTTTATGTTCTTTCTGCTCTTTAGACATAGTAATTCACAGCACCCACTCAACAGACGACAGACACAAAAGGAAGGCGGGAAAAAAACAAACTACGAACAACCAAGGAAACTCTAAACGTTTCCTTGGTGCAGCAAGGAAATCTAACTACCGACCAAACAAAACGCAAGTTTACACAAACACAGTAGAGGACTAGGTCCTCTAATTTAAACGGGCCTAGCCTGCCAAAACAGAGGGATACCACAAAAAAACACTACTCGCTTACACAGTACACTCGCAATGAAAAACTAGCTATTAAAATAGCTTTTTACGAGAAACAGACTGCTAAAGACTTATGAAAAGTTTTGAAAAAGGGTACTTAGCCACAGCCAAGCGAGGCCACGTCCTAACTCTGAGCGGCAAACGAGATCTGGGGCTAGGGCGATGTGCATCTTGGGATACCGGGCTAGCCCAGCCAATTAGAGACTTTGTGCTAGAGAAATACGTTGGCCGAGTCTGAGCGGATTCTCGTCTCCGAACCCCTGAGTAAAGAATGTAGGTGAGATAGGACCACATAACATCCATTGTTTCTAGGCTGTGAAAATGTTGACTCCATAGACATTTTAAGTACCACTGAAGTTTCCTTATATGCAGTCTTGCATATGGAATGAGAAGAATGCAGGAGGCCATGAATCCAAGGCTTGCAGTGTTTGCCTTGCAGAAAAAGCAGGGTTTTTGTGGCCACCTGTTTGAAGTAAGTCACCAAATGAACTTGCTTTTCTGGCGTAAGGAAAGCCATCTGGGCCGTAGTATTCAAGCTTGCACCCAGGAATGTAATTTTTTGAGAGGGTACCAGTTGTGACTTCTTTTCGTTTATAGTGTACCCTAGACAAGTTAGAACCGTTTTTCCAAACGCCAGATGTTTTAGAAGAATGTCCTTGTTTTCTGCCTGATTTAGACAATCGTCCAGGTATGGATATATTTGAATATTTCTTTGCCTGCAAAATGCAATTACTGGAGCCAGGCACTTTGTAAAGACCATGGGCGCAGTAGATATGCCAAAGGGCAGTGCAGAGAACTGGTAATGCAAGTAGCCTGCTTTGCAGCTGAGGTATCTTCTGCAAGATTCCCTGATTGGGATATGCAGGTAAGCCTCCTTTAAATGTAGAGGTGCCAACCAGGCATCTTTGCCTAGCATAGGAAGTAACTGGTGAAGTGTCAGCATCTTGAATTTTGCAATGTCCAGAATGGTGTTTAGAGTAGATAAATCCAGAATTGGAAGCCATGATTTTCCTTTGAGTACCAGGAAAAGCCTTGAATAGAAACCTTGTCCCTTTTCCTCTTCTGGTACTAGTTGAATAGCCTCCCATGTTCATGAGGGAAAGTACTTGTCTCTGGGCCTCTGCCCACTGATTTGGGGGCAGGTCTGGCCATCCGTTTAGCATTGGCAACGTGTGGAAATGAAATCTGTATGCCTACGATACTGTATTTAAAACCCATTTGTCCTGGGTTATAAGTTGCCAGTTTTTTGCATGCAGAGCCAGTTTCCCCCCCAAAGGGACGGCTAAAAGGTAATTGCTTGGTAAGTCCAGAAGGAAGTCTTTGAGACTGCTTACCATAGGGAGGTGTCTTTTTTCCAGATTTGGAAGAGGAGGCACCCCATTGCTTAGTTCTGAAAGTCCCTTGGGACTGAAACCTGGTGCCTTTGGAATGTCTGGGTTTGATTTGAGTGGCTCTCAAAGGAACTGGAAAGGACCTTAGTAGGCCAGTGCCTACTAAATCTTGGAGGCTGCACTTGTAAGAAATCTTTCACAGTTTGCATAGATTTAGCTTCATCATCCATCTTTTTTAGAACTTCTTCAGCCTTTTTACCAAAGAGACGGTCCTGTTGTAAAGGAGCATCCAACAATTTTGCTTTAACATGATCAGGCAGAGATTGCTCTTTGAGCCAAGCATGCCTTCTTAGCACAGACTCAGTTACAGCAGCCCTGCAAGAGGCGTCCAAAGAATCAAAACCACATTGCAAAGTATGTTTTCCAACTTGTTCAGCTGAATGCAATAGATCCTGTAAATCTTTCCACACAGTCAGAAATCAACATAATTTTCTGTTTAAGCACTCCCATGATATGCTGCTGATATTTTAGCATATGGAATTGACAGTTTAAAGCCCTGATTAACAAGGTTGCAGAAGTGTAGACCTTCTTACCCCATCTATCCAGCACCCTAGAATCTCGATCAGAAGGGGTAGGATTTTTAGGAGTAGAAGCCTTAATGCCCTTGGGGCCCTGAGAAATGGTTTCAGGATCCGCAACAAGATTTTTGAAAAGGGATTTGTGGGAGTCAGGAACTCTGTAGTATCTGTCTGGCTTACATGGAGCCTGAGGCAGAGAATCAGGAGCCATACTAGACTCCGAAAACACATCACAAACAATGTCTAGAACAGGAGGTATAGCCAAAGGCCTATGCAGAGGAAGAAAATCCCTAAGCCTCTTTTTAGATTTAGAAAAATCATGACTTTTCCAGTGGAAATGTTCCCCTAAGGTATGTAAAGTTTCCCCAAAAGAAAAATCCTCAGGGGGAGAAGCAGAAGGAATGGAATCCTCTGCATCAGAGTCCTCATAAGTAGGTATAGACAAATCCTGTTCATTAGAAGAGTCAGAAGAAATAGATTCCTGTTCAGAAGATTCATAGTTAATTTCTTGCCTAGGCCTCTTTGAAGGGGGGGTTTGGCTACCCCTGAGTAACTAAATCTTCAGCCATTTTGATGATTTGTTTTTTAGGCATAGGGGCCTGCACATGTAGCCTAGGCGCCAGTATTTTTTAGACATAGTTAGAAATTTTGGCCTTAATATTGAAGATGGAATTGGTTTAATATACAAATCTGTAGGCCTGAATACACCCTCAGAAGCTGGTGCCTGCACAGCAGCTCTGGCCCCATCCAAGGTAGAGACATCCGCGGGTTCTATAACTGAAGCAACTCGCAGCATTCCTGACACCAAATGGGTCTCAGTAGAGGCCTGCGAATCAGAAGTAGCAGGTATCAGGGGCTGCAAAAGTGCTTCACTGAGTACTGGCGACTGGCTTAGGAGAAGCGTTGTCGGCAGTTTTGGACGTCAACGGCCTGTCTTTTTCTTTGCGTTGTTTAGGTATTCCGGTGGTCAGATTGCTAACCAACGTCATTTCTGGATAAACAGTGAGCCAAAATATTTAGAAGCAATAATGTACCAATGACGGATAGTGCGTTGATTAAATAAAGCACAGAACCAAAAGCAAGGTACGTGGTGGTCAAGGCCTAGGCAAGGAAAACAGTACAAATGAAAATCCTTATGAGGTATTTGCTTCCCACAAGTAATACAATTATTAACTTTTACTGACATCGGTAAGGAGCAAGAAAAATTTTCCCCAACGGGGTACTTAACTTTTTAGTTGAAGATGTCCGTTCTGAAACTCGAAAACGAAAATTTCAGTAGTCGGCTGACCGGCACTTGCGAACTGCTTCGGGCACCACGCGACAAGAAAGACTGATGTAATGGCGTTGGCATGTTTTATACCCCTGACAACCTGACATCATGGAAGAAGGGACAGCAACCGACGCAGGACCCAAGACTTTGTTAATCAGGCTGACTGAGGGCAACCTTTCAGCAGATTACCCAAATGTAATGACTGCAAAAGTGAAACATGAAAAACATTGGATTTTACGGGAGAAGATGGACCGGGAGTCTTAAGAATCACTGGAACTGGAGCAGCCAAGCAATGAGCTTCAGACTGTCCAGATCTGGATGAGGTATCCCGGAGGGATGTGAGAGCAGATCTGGGACCAGATCCAAGATCCATGGTGGAACTAGGTGAGACCTGAGTAAGGGGAACCAAACCTGACGAGGCCAGAATAGGACTACGAGGATCATAGTGCTCCCCAGCCTTTGGGCTTTCTGCAGAAACTTCGACATGAGGGGAAGAGGGGGACAGGCATAAAGAAGACCAGGAGGCCAAGCATGAATCAGAGTGTCTCTGGGGAGACCCCCCCCCCGGGGGGGGGGATTCAGAGAGAAAAACTCGCTACATTTCGCGTTGGAAGGAGACGCGGAGAGATCACAGCAAGGATGACCCCACTTTAGGAAGATCTGCTCCGCTACTGAAAACTTCAGAAACCACTCATAAGGCATCACGATAGATCTGTTGAGCCTGTCAGCCAAGATGTTGGACCATCCTGGAATGTGCGTTGCCACCAGGAAACGGTTGGTGGAGATCGCCCATTCCCACAATCTCATGGCCTCTCGACATAAGGGATAAAAGTTGGTTCTCCCAGTTTGTTGATATACCAGACCACTGACATGTCCATCTGAATTGCAAATATTCTCAGAGGAAGATGATCATGGAGGGCCTGCAATATAAGAACCGGTCTCATCTCTATAACATTGATATGCAGATAGGTCTCGGAAAAGGACCATGTGCCTTGGACTGTCCTTCCCCGAGCAATGCTCCCCCACCCAAGTAGGGAGTTGTCCGTGGTCACCGTGGCTTGGGGTAGAGGAAGTTGAAAGGGACGGCCCTTGAGTAGATCTGGGTACTGAATCCATCACCAAAGGGAGTCCCTGCACACTTTTGAAATTCTCACTGGGAAGGATAAGGGAAGATCTAATAGCGACCACTGTACTGCTAGAGTCCACTGCAGTACCCTCATATGAAGACGTGCCATGAGAAGATTTATCATCACTGCCATAGAACCTAATGCTCTTAACACCACTTTGGTTCTGAAGTATGTGTAAGACATGTAGCCTCAAGCTGCGTAACCTGCCTGAAGTGAGAAACACCTGTGATTGTATTTTTGTCCGGCTGTGCCCCCAATGAAATCTAGAACTTGGACCAATCGGAGGGCAGACTTGTTCATGCTGATCGTGATGCCAAACTTGTTGGCTAACTGAAGGAAGGAGTCCCTGGCCTCACATAGTAGATGCTCTGAGGGGGCGTTAAGGAGCCAACTGTCTAGGTACGGAAAGACCTAAATGCCCTGAAGCCTCAGTTGAGCAGCTGTCACTTGCCATTACCTTGGTAAAACACCAGGGGGGGGGGGGCTGTGGTGAGACCAAAGGGGAGGGCTCAAAATTGGTAATGATCAACTCCCAGCCAGAAGCGAAGGAACCTCTTGGCAGCACCTGTGCATCTTGATGTGATAGTATGCATCCTGGAGGTCAATCGAGCACATCCAGTCTCTGTCCTGTAAACTGAATCATGACCATCCGGAATTTTATCTTCGTTACTGTCAGGTTCAGCTGGGACAGATCCAATATTGGTCTGAGGTCCCCAGTCTTTTTTGGCACTAAAAAGAACCTGGAAAAACCCTGGATCCAGACTGATCTTGGGGGACTGGTTGTATGACTCGTTTTCTCAGTAGTGAGTCGACCTGTACTACTGCTTCCTCCCGCTGTGTGGGTGGAACATCAAGGAGGGTTTTGTTGGAAGGGGGTGGATGCTTGAAGTAAACAAAATATTCTCTGGATAGGATTTACAACACTCACTGATCTGTAGTGATGGACTCCCATGCTAATGGGTGAAGCGGCAAATGACCCCCGACTGCCTCCAGAGATAGACAGCCAGGCAACCCTTAAGGGTTGCTGCCCGGGTTGATAAGAGAAAGGTTTTCAGGACCTGAAATTCCTAGGACCCCCTCTACCTCTAGGGCGGCGTCTGTCGTATCCCTTTCTGCCTCTGTGGGACAGTGAGTCCTGAGGGCCTCGGAAAAACGCCTAGACTTGCGGAACCACATCATCTTCTGGCCTCGCTGGTTCCTGGAAAAGGACCTTTGAGGCGGGGAGAAGCGGACCTCGACCGCAGACAGGGCCTTCCTGTCCTCACTCTGGACTAAAAAGTTTCTCCGATTGTCTTCCCAAAAAAAAGGCGTTGGTGAAAGGCACCTTGAAGGATTCTGAGCACTGACATAAGCAGAGCCAGGTGTGACGCCGGATGGCAACTCCTGACCCCGCCACCTGTGCAGCTCCCTCTGTGGCATGGGGGAACAAACGCATGGACGTGTTGGCTACAGACTTTAGGATGGCCATTCATGCATTGAACTTAAAGTCTTCTCCTCTGCAGACATGGACCCTTGGGTCGACTCTGACTTCCTTGACCAGATCTCTCTGGAGTCGAATAATGTGCGCCATGCATTTCAGCGCCTTCACACAGAAGGCTGCTGAAACAGACTTGCCTCCCAAGCGATCAAACGTCCTCGACTCTCGGTCAGGCGGATGGGACCGTGGAACTCTCCTGGGCGATTTCCTTCTATGTGGCCACCTCCGCCAGCATAGCATCTACAGGGGACCCCTTGTGCCACTGTAGTTTGTCAGCGGGAGGGCTCAGGACCTTGTCCGGGCACTTGGATATCGGCTCTACAGTGTCCGGTTCCTTTCATGTCCTAGATGTAATCAAATCCACGAGTGGATCGGCAGGGGGGAGGGGGGGGCACACCCAAGAAGCAGATGGGCCCAAGCCGAATGACTCCAGAAACATGGACTCAGAGGTTGGTTTTGGGTCAGATCATCCACCTCTTTGGAGTAGGACTTCTCATGACGTCTCCAAAGGAGACATCCTTGGTGGGGAGGGGGTGATTTTGGGGGACATTCCACTTCATCCAGGTCAGTGTCTTCTGTGAGGGACTCTGGAGGAAGTCCAAGTGCCTTCCTTTTACATGTATGCTTGCAGGGGGGCTTCCTCAGGAGGGCTCTATAGGGATGTCTCGCAAACAGGTTGTTCTAAGGTAGGAACATCCTGGGGCATTATGGCTACGGGCTATCCCTGAGAGTGCAAGATGGTCAGACCTGCATTCAAGACCAAGTGGAGTCTGGACAGACTCTTGAAGATGAAATAGTCAGCTGCTTCAACCCTGCGAGAACCCTCTCCACCACTTCGAATGCAGAGGGGGAACAGACCACCTGGGTTTAACTGGTGGAAGTCACTACCCACTGATCCGACTAGGGAGTCTGAACTGAGACAGAGAGAGGGATGCTTCTCTCAGACAAGCTCAGAGCAGAGAACATCCTCTCGGATCCAACCCCGAGGCTACGGCTCCAAGACATCAGATCCGATCTAGTTGGATCAGACACACTCAGGGCACCAGCCGGCGTCAAGGTATATGGTACCATCGGTGCAGACCCCACGACTCAGTCCTTGGATCCAACCGCTCTGAAACCAAGGGTCAGATCAAAGGAGGAGTAATAGGTCTAAATACTGGCTGGAAGGCGGCCGCTCCAGTGGGAGAAGGCCCTGGCAAGACCCCCATCTGGATTTGAGTGCAGATAAATCTCTGCATCATCTTGTCCATCTCTGCTTCTGAAAAACTCTGGGAGGACGCAGCCGAAGAGGGCCAGGAGAGAGCCTAGGGGGCAACCAGCTAACAAGAACATAGGGCTCAGGGGAGAACCTTGGGGACTTAAACAGAGGTGAAACAGGCTTAATCTTTGGCGGGGGGCCGGCCTCTGATGAGCAGTCAGGGGAGCGCTTGCAAGGCCAGTCCTTCTTGACCTTATCCCCTTTCCTGGGCCTCTTAGCGGGAGGGTGAGTCCCAGAGGAAGACTAAGCAGCAGCCACTGCTTTCTTAGCAGGAGAAGGTGGTACGTCCGCCACAGCAGTGGAGGGCAACAGGACCTTGACACTAAGTTTGTCCCGCCTGTCCTCAAGAGCTCTGGGGTTAAACCCAGCGCAAATAGGACAGGGGGACTGGAGGTGAGCCTCCCCCAAACAAATCACACACAGTGTGGCCACCTGCCGGGAAAAGCTTATGGCCACACTCTGTGCATCGCCTTAGCCTGTTCAAGCACCACACCACACCACACCACACCACACCACACCACACCACACCACACCACACCACACCACACCACACCACACCACACCACACCACACCACACCACACCACACACAAACGAGAAAGAAAGGAGGGGAGGAAGCCAGAAAAGCCTACCAGAAAACACCTACGAATAACCCATGAAGGTACAGAAAAGGTCAGAAATACGAGGTATAGTTAGAAAGATCAAAAATTAAAGTTTTTCACTGTAAACTGCAATGGAGCTCAGACCACGCTGCTTCCTCTCAGGCGGCAAATGAGATCTGAAGGAAGACAGGGGCATTAAGGATAAGGGGAGGGGCATGGAGCTCAAAGCCATAGCTGGAAAATGCGGCCATGTCGGACCTCATATGGATCCGAGGACCCACAGGTTAAAGACCAAATGAATTAAACTACTTCGGATCTTAAATTTTCTTTTGGTGAAGCCATTCTTTTGTCGATTTGGATGTATGCTTGGGGTCATGGTCATGTTGAAAGGTGAAATTCCTCTTCATCTTCAGCTTTCTAGCAGGTTCCTGAAGGTTTTGGGCCAAAAGTGACTGGTATTTGGAACTGTTCATAATTCCCTCCATCTTGACTAAAGCCCCAGTTCCAGCTGAAAAAAAGCAACCCCAAAGCATGATACTGCCACCACCATGCTTCACCGTGGGGGTTGGTGCTCTTTTGGTGATGCAAAATGTTATTGCGCCAAACGTACCTTTTGGAATTGTGGCCAAAAATTTAAACCTCTGTCTCAACAGACCATAACGCATTTTCCAACAAGCTTTTGGGAAACTACGTATTGTTTTGCAAATTTTAGCCAGGCCTGGATGTTTTTCTGGGTAAGAAAAGGCTTCCGTCTTGCAACCCTACCCCACAGTCCAGATAAGTGCAGAATACGGGAGATTGCTGTCACATGTAGTACACAAGCAATACTTGCCAGAAATTCCTGCAGCTCCTTCAGTGTTGCTGTAAGCCTCTTGGCATCCTCCCCGACCAGTTTTTGTCTGGTCTTTTCATCAATTTTGGGGGGATGTCCAGTTCTTTACAACATCACTGTTGTCCCATATTTGCTCCACTTTTTGATGACAGTCTTCACGGTGTTCCATGATATATCCAATGCTGTCAACATTTTTTTGCACCCTTCTCCTGACTGATACCTTTCAACAATGAGATCGCTTTGATGCTTAGTAATCTCTCTGCGAACCATGGAATTTACTATAGCAGGCAACTGAGTAATTGTCAGGAAAATCCTACCAGCACAGCTGAATTTTATTGTGGGTTAATAAGTCTCTCTTTAGTTGATGACACGTGTGTACCCAAGAAGACTGAATGCTGTAATTAAATCAAATGGTGCTTCAACAAAGTAATAGTTTAAGGGTGTGCACACCTATGCAACCAGCTTATTATATGTTTATTTTTATATTTTTTCCCTTAACAGATTTGTTTTTGAATTGAATTGTGCAGGTTATAGGTCACATTAAAGGTGGGAAAAGTTTTGAAATGATTTACTGTGGTCTCATTTTTTTTATATCACAAAAACTAGGCATTTAACAGGGGCGAGTACACTTTTTATATCCACTGTATAACTGCTTTTGTGTTAAAACTATAGTTCTAGCTTTTATTTTACATGCATATACCGTTCAGCAAGTTGATCTTTTATGTAGTTTCTTGTCATATCCATTTGAGCCTACGGTACATCTTGCATAACTTTATTTTTTTTGAAAGCCCTCAAACAGAACAACCCCCCCCCCCCCAAACCTATTAACTCAATAACAACACACAAACTAAGTACATCTCCAAATATTGAAGTTTTTAATTCCTAATAAGAACAAAAGTTCTAAGCTGATAGCCACACAGACAGGCTAGAGTTAAACAAAAAGAAAGGTTAGTCATGCTAAGACGCATGGTGCAGTCTATGCTAGTAAGTGCTATTTGACTTGATCTATCCTTAGAGCTCTCTCAGCTGAGAAAACACTTGAATGCTTTCAATAAACACATTCTCCAAGCCATTTATTTACCAAATTGTCTTTTAGTGACATGCAAACCAAACACAAAACTGCTAAGGGTACCTTGTTTACCAGAAAGAGAGTTATAACATTCAATGGATTTTTCCTTTACATGCCTTGCAGTAAACTTGTTACTGGATAACACTTAGGATCTTAACCCAGTCATTTCCCCGATGCAAGCATGGGGAAAAAGCATACTGATTTTTCTTCTGTCATACACCACAAATACAGTACTATTAAGAAACGAAAATGTTTAACTTATAGTAAGCTTTCTCCCCTCTTTTCCCCTCCCAACGTATTTTTCCAAACAAAGCAGGGCGCAAACTCGAGTCACCAACAAATCTAAGAAACTTTGAAAAAGTCTAATATTTCCAGATTTTCTTGTTCTGTCATATTTCACAAATATAACTATTGCATTGTAATCTCACACTGAGTTAGAGGTTTTATTACTGCTCTCCATCACCCAAATCCTCTCTCTGCTTAATTTCCAACATACTCTTAAATTCTTCTAGTCAACTCTCATGCGCCCTTCATTCTCTCAAACATTCCCCATTGAAATACTGGAAAATGTTTCACAGGTACAGTCTCGCTGGTCTTTCTTTACCAGAAAAACAAGCAGCAGAACCTCCTCCTGTTTCACAGCTCACTCTTTGTTGGACAAACTTTTGTATTTCCTCCTTAGCATGCACTTCATCAAAACATTATTCTGTCCCTCCAGGGAAGAATACTTGACAGCTGGATACAGCAGTTTGAATTTCATACCCACGTCTCAACATTCTGTGAAGTGGAATGAATTCACGCCTCTTCTGCCTGGTGAATAGTGAGTAATCATTCTCCACAAAAACTGCTGTCTCCCACTTTTAGTATTTTGCCCTTCTGCCACAATTTTTGTCAGAATCAAGTCCTTCTGCTGGTAGGACTGCATCTTTACTATTACAGTAGTATGTTGCTTTCTTATAGCTAGGTTTGGAGCATACACATGATGTGGACTTTCAACTAACAACTTTTACTTATTTTACATTTGTTTACTGGGAAAGTCTGACTGGACAGGTCCTTTTTCAATGGAGGCCTGGGGAGAAAAGCTCCACATTTACTTAATAAATCATAGAACAATGTACAATAATAACTGACAAAAATACAAAAAATATAATAAATGAAAGACAAATACAAAAAATAATACAGAAGAACAGCAAATACAAAAAATAGCAAGTAGTCCAAAATAATATCAAAGAATACAATGATATACAAAGAGAGTGAAAGAGTATAACATGAGGAGGCAGTAGTATATATGCAGCCAAAATGTTATGTAAAAACATTTCATATTTTGGAAAACATCTGTTGTTTTTTTTAATTAATTTGTCATGTATTGATCAGTGATGTCACCCGATAGGGGAGATGGAGCAGTAGTGTGAAAATACAGGTGGAGATAAACAGAATACATAAATCGTTATGCATGAGGGAGCGGGTGTGTGAAACTACAGGTGGAGATTAACAGAATACATAAATCATTATGCATGAGTGATGCTTGAGAGTAATACAGTAGCCAGTTCCAAAGCCTGGTGAAGACATTTGAAAGTGGTTATTAGCTACTGAAGAAAAGAGACTGGGCTATCATGCAAGGTTACAGAGACAGAGACAGAAGTTTGTAAGATGTGTTTTGAGTAGCTTCTTGAATTGTGGGATAGAGCTGTTGGAAATAAGAGGACTTGGGAGTTTATTCCATAATTTGGAAATTTAGTACGAGAATAATGATTCACTGGCTGCAATGTTTGCTTTGGAGACCTGTAGGAGGGATTTGTTGATGAGTGGAGATGTCTGGAGGAGTTGTATGGCTGTAGGAGGTTTAAGAGCTGGAGTTGTATGGTTGATGGGATGATTTTTGTGAGCGAAGGTAAGCTGATTTAAGTGCAGTAATTGTGGAAGTGATGGGATCTATAATAAGCACCAGTTGCAAATTTGGCTATTTTATTGTAGCAATAAGATAACAAGACAACTCCTGCCTTGGAATACCAGTCCAGTTGCTTATTTGTGCTTTCATAAAATTAATGCAGTTTGTTCCTTCCAGCTTCTCTGGTAGAGCTGAAAATATTTTTTGAAACATCTCTTCCTGAGCAGTCTCATATTTAGCCCTTTCTTTTCTTCATTTCGACGTCTGATTTTTGCAGCTTTATCATCTCATCTTAATATCTGTTTAAAGCTTCTTCCATTTTTCCACCCTTTTGTTGTTTGCGCTGATATACTCCATCAGTGTTTTGTTTAATTTAACCAGGTCTGCATGCAGTTGCCATATCTTCCTGTAGGTTATTGGAAATCCTGAGTCAATGTTTCTTCCTCACTTTTTGTAGCTGATTTTTTTCCAGTCTTCAGTATTTCTTTATTCCTGGCATGCAGGCAGTGTACTCAACTAGCCAGTTACTGAAATTTACTCAAACACAAGTCTATTGGCCTTCTCCACTGAGTTTCTGTTTTAACACCGGGAGAGAGTGAAAGAAGTGTGCAGGCATCTTATAAGTCCTGCTTGTGTGGAACAGTCTGGTCTCTTAGGGCATATGCAGATAAAATACAATCTGACATCCACTTGGATAAAGCTACAGGTGAGCCCAGCATGGATTTTGAAAAGGATGAAATAACTGACTGGATTTTCTGATGGCTTCTACATGGTCCAAATAAAATCTCAACTATGTACATCCAAACAATGCAAGTAGTATTCACCTTTGTTGAGGAAACTGGGGAAAAAAAAAACAGAGGAAGGTGAACAGTACTGTTAAGGATATTCTCTGAAGTTACCTTTGGCAGAAAAGAACACCAAATAAGGAGACAAAAAATCAAGAGCTTCCAACTCTGAAATCCCTCCTGCAGAATTAACCACCACCAAAAACAAAGTCTTCTAAGACACGAGCTTCAAGTCCGCAGCAGCTGAAGGATCAAATGGTGGTTGTGCAAGGACCTGTAAAGCAAAGGGCAGATACCAGGCAGGAACTGGATCCCGTACCATTGGAGGGAGTAGAAATGTACCTTTGTGGAATGTCTTGGGAGATCTTGAGTAAAACCAGAGGCATGCTACCTCTGCCAAAGTGAACATTAGAAATGGCTAACTGTACTTTAATAGCAGAAAAACTAGACCCTGAATGAAACAATTCAGCGAGAATAAACAAACAAATTCCAAAGGGGCAGACAAAAGGTAGATTCCCCAAGCCTCCACCCACAGAATAACCTTTTCCATTTACTGAAATACACTTTTCTAGTAGACTACTACTGAGATGACAACATATGAACATCCACCTACAAAAGAATGGGATTTCTGGCCATCAAGGGAATTGGAGGAACAATACAGTCAACACGAGGGACTGAAGAGAATAGGCCAAAGGAAGGGAAACCACATCTGACGAGGTGCCAAAAGGGAGCAATGAGGATCACTGTAGCTCTGCAGTAGGCTGCGTTCTGTAGGACTTGACCATCAAAGGCACTAAAAATAAGCATACAGAAACCCCAGGAGCCAAGCAAGCATTAGAACATCCCTGGGTAACTGTCCCAGAGCTCCTGTTGAGGCTGAACAGAAAGTTAGACTTCCCCAGGAAATGCTTCTTATTCTGTGCTTATTTTGTACATTTTGAAAAAAAGTGATCCTGGTGTTGGATTTTTTACTGAACAAGACTGTGCATCTATATTTTATGCAAACATCTGGAAGGCAATACTGGCCTTTATTTTTTTTGTGGTGATAATTCTGTATGCTCTGGAATTGGTCGTGAAAATACCTACATGGCCAGTGATTCCTTCAGAGCCTTGCCGAGGATATTCAGGGAATCCTCAAGAGACAATACAAAAGACTCTAGATGGCTTTCTGGGGTCTGCCTCAGAAAATGCTGTGACAACAAATTTAAATAAGAGCCAAGAACTTGGCAATAATACCACTCATCAAAAAGATGTTTTTGTCTGCTTCTGTTAAAATCTGGAGAGAAAATAGAAACAATCTGATTGATAATCCATTTTCTGCAGTCGGCAGAAACAGGGAAGTGGCAGAAACTACTGAGTTGCAGCAGCTTCTAGACAAGGTGGAGAAACTGCTGTTTAAGGAGGCATCTGTGTATTTCAATTCATTAAGTTTACAAAGCTATGTGGAGCTCAATATTACACCAAGGGGCTTGCATACTGTGAAAAGCCTGTCTTCCCCCTTCAATTTAGAGAATGAGGAAGATAACTTCCACGCTAGGTGGATAGCGGCAGCCCACAAATGTAGTTTGGAATGTGTCAATATTCTGATTGAGAAGGAGAACCTTAAGAGACAAAAAAATTGTGGAGGAAACCAAAGTTATATGCAATCAGATAACTCAATCAGTCAACGGAACTACCCTTGAGAATTTCTTAACAAGGGTAAATGAAAAGTTGGCAAACTATGAAAAAGAACTGACTGGATGAAAAAAGAAACTACAGAGATATTAGAGACTATGAGCACAATACAGCATTTTTAATATCTACCAATCAATGAGAATGTCGCCAGAAAGTGTGGTTCAAACAGACAACAGGAAGGAGAAGTACAAATGGTAATGTTTCATCAGCAGGTAGTGAATCCTCATTTGTTAATTCGACAACGACAGTTAAGAAGAAAACCACTTTCCAGGTCTCCCGGAGACAACCAATCCAGGTTACATGACAAGAACTTTTTGTGAACCAGGGAGGGGGGAAACAGGAAGAGAACCAGAAATCAAGAATACGGACATGAGAATCCGTAGGAATATTACCCCAATGCACGGACTTACAAAATAGTTAAGTGGCATTAATAATTATACGGAAAGCTATGTTGCAAATATGTCAGGTTTTCCTTTGTCTACTACTGATATGGAACTGTTTTAGAAAGCTTTAAAATTTATCCCCACTGTGTTATCAAATGGATACGAGTTGAAATGTGAAATTTTTAAATTTGTTAGAAAATTATATTTACTGTCTCACTTTTCCCAAGAGATGTATGATATGGAAAGGGAAAGTGTAAGCAGTGATACAGAAGCCAGTGACATAAGTTTTTATTCATGTGTATCTGATTGTGAAATGGATGCCTATTGCAAATTAAACCCTGAACATGTTGTATATAAAAGTGATTTTATACCTGAATGTAAGGATTAAAGTACTCAGTTTTCTCATGTATTGCAATTTTCTGTTGAGAAAGGAATGTGAATTATTAAATAGGAACAGGAAAATGTTAAACACAATTTAAATAAGCAGGAATGTCTGAGTTTATCAAGTCTAACTCAAAACATAGAACTGTTTTTTAAAACCTTTTGATAAAGGATGAAATTAGCAGTGCTACATTATGTGCAATACTTGAAAATGTGTTACACTCATTTAAATCATGAAAATGTTCATGTGAAGGTGGGAATGGAAAATTATTTGGAACCAGTAGCCATGTACAAGGAATTGTTAATGAAAGGGTATAGATTGAAATATTTTTCATATGAAGATGTAAATAAAAAGTTTGCAGTTAAAGAAAATATGATGGATTATTTTTTCTGTGTTCCCAAAATTCACAAGAGCATAGTGAACCCC
Organism: Protopterus annectens; assembly: GCF_019279795.1. Taxonomy (NCBI): domain Eukaryota; kingdom Metazoa; phylum Chordata; order Ceratodontiformes; family Protopteridae; genus Protopterus; species Protopterus annectens. The sequence goes on along the minus strand of NC_056743.1, from coordinate 316,942,939 downwards.
CCTGGGAGACCTATTGTGTCTGCTTGTGGTTACTTTACATATAACCTAGCCTTCTTTTTTGCATACATTTTTAAGGGGGGGGGGTAGAAAAATTACCCTCCTATAAGATTTATTTGATTTTCTCGAGAAAGCAAATAATGTGAAATGGGAAGAAGACATGTTCTTCATAGTTATGGACGTAGTTAGCCTGTATACAAATAAAGAACATGCATATGGTTTGGAGGCCCTGTTATTTTTTCTTAAACATACCCCACAGACTCATTACATTTTAGCGTTAGCATATTTTATCTGAATCATAATATCATTGAATTCAATGGAGAGCTATACAAACAGTTGGTACTGCAATGGGGGCAGGTTTTGCCCCCATGTATGCCAACATCTTTCTGGGCATGTTTGAAAATAGATTTGTATATAAAAATATCTTTTTTAGTAAATATGTATTATATTACTATAGATTTATAGATGACTTAATATTTGTGTGGAAGGGGGAATGGAATGAAGTGGAAACTTTTGCACAGGATTTACATGGGAACAACTATAATATAACATTTGATGGTATCCAAAAAGGAGTACGAGTGAACTTTTTGGATATAACATTGAAAAGTATTAAGGACGAGGGTATTCAAACAATAATACATAGAAAGTTTGAGGGAAGTAATCACATTTTACATGCAGAAAGTTGCCACCCCCCAATACAATGAGGTCCATTCCATATGGGGAATTTCTTAGAAAAAAAGGATACGTAGCAACAAAAAGGAATGAGAGAGCGATAAATAAAATAGTTAAAATATTTATAGGTAGGAGTTACAATAGGAAGATAGTGGAAGAGAAGAAGGCTAGAGTAATAAAACAAAGATGGTAGTAAGGGTAGAACAAGTGGATATAGGACTGATCGTAACAAACAGGAAAAACAAAATGTTTTTCGTGACAAAATTTTCTGTTTTTTCAGAGACCCTTGTAAAATTAATTAAATATCATTGGGGCATTTTGGAAAAGAGCAAAAGTAAAAAAAATTAGAAGTCTTGACTTTCCATTTTTTTCTTATTCAGTAGGTAGAAGTATAAAAGACTTCATAGTGCATGGGAAGTTTCAACTACCCATGCTAAATAGAAATAGTGAAATACAAAGTCAGGGCACCATTCCCTGTGGAAAATGTAGCTGTTGTCAATATGTCATGCAGACTTTTGATAAAATAAATGAAAAACATTTTGTAAGCAAGGGTATATATTCCTGTGATAGTGCAGGAATAGTACATGGACTGAAATGTCTTTGTTTTAAAGGTATATGTTGGGGAGAGCAAGAGAAGTTTCAAGGAAAGGCTGAAAAAACATGTAAGAGACTTAAAGAAAGGCAGGGAAATGAATCCTGTGGGATTACATTTTAAGGAATTTCACAATAATGATACCTAGGGTTTTAAAAGCTACAATTCTGGGTCAAGTAAGGCAAACATTTGAGTTGAATATAAAAAAGAAATTATGAGAAATGGAATCTATCTTCATCTTGAAATATGATACAATGGCCCCGAAACGGTTGAATAGGGAGCATCACTGGAAAAGTTTTCTTTAATGATGTAAAAGTAGTTTTATTAGTTAAGTGGATAACTGAATTTTTTTTTACAGAGTGTAAGAGGGGAGGAGCATGTGATGAAGAGTATACTCTGAAAAGGCTAAGAGCTGAGGCGCTAGAGGAGTTTCAGGAGTGCTTGTGTTTCTTACAGTTTTTAACTTGCTGGAATTTATTGCTGCTTATTCTGTGCTTATTTTGTACATTTTGAAAAAAAGAGATCCTGGTGTTGGATTTTTTTCTGAACAAGACTGTGCATCTATATTTTATTAAAACGTCTGGCAGGTAATACTGGCCTTTATTTTTTCTTGTGGTGATAATTCCCCAGGAAATGAGCTGCCACCAGAAACTGCTGAAAAGATAAATCACCCAATGCCAAACTCTCATGGTCTCCAGGCAAAGATAAGAACGTCCTTATCCCAATTTGTTGCGATACCAGACAGACATTGTCCCGTCTATCACAATGACAACCCTGGGAAGGGCGTCCTGAAAAACCTACAACGCAAGGATGACCACCCTCATCTCCAGAACACTGACGTGAATGTGGGCCTCTGCAGAAGACTAGAACCCTTGAACTGTCTTCTTGTGAAATGCCCCCCCCAACCCAAGGGGGAGGGAGGCCATCCATGGTGATCATGGAAGAGGAACAAAAGATTGCAAATGGTCTCCCTTTGGTTACCAAGGGAGACTGCAATGACTAAATCTGTTCATGACGCACTTTTGTTAACCATACTGGGAAATCCAAAGAATGAGTAAGGAAGGATCACTCAACAACCAGAGTTCATTGTAGAACCCTCATGTGATACCTGGCTAAAAGAACCAACTCAATCGACGCTGCCATATGACCCAGAAGCTACATAACTGCATATGCCAATGGCTTCACCAGAGTTGCAAGCACTGACAGGGCCTGAGCCCAAAGTCTGAAAACTCTGGAGCTTGGGAGCCTGGCAGTTTGGTTGATCATGTCCAAATAATACCCTATGAACTCTAAAATTTGTATAGGCTAAAGGTTCGATTTTCAACAGACTACGTCGTCCAAGTTGTTTCACAGTTGGAGTAAGGAGTCCCTGGCCAAGATCAATGATGCCCTTGTGGTGGCAGTGAACAGCCAATCATCCAGGTATAGAAAGACTTGAAATCTCTTTAGCTGGAGCTAGGCTGCAATCACTGCCATACACTTTGTAAACATCCTGTGGTCTGTGGTGAGATCAAAGGTCAGGGCCCTGAACTGGTAATGACTGGCCCCTAGCCGAAGTAAAGAAACCTTCTGAAACACCTGTCAATCCTGATGTGATGGTAAAGTGCCCTTGAGGTCAATCAAGCACATCCAATTGTCCTTCCTCAGAAGAGGTAAGAAACTGCATGGTGTCCATCTGGAACTTGACCATTTTGATTAACTGATTTAGTCTGTTTCAATCCAAAAGTGCTCTCAGGTCCTCCTATTTCTTCAGAACTAAAAATAACCTGGAATACACCCAGGATCCTTTCTGGTCTGGTGGGACCTCCTGAATGACCCAATTTATTAGCAGCTTGTGAATCTCTATAGCCATGTAGTCTCTGATGGGGTGGGAACATCTGAGATGTTCTGGGTGGCATTTTGGAACTTCTAAAAAGTAAGTGTTATAACCTCTGGATACGACTCTCTATACCCAGGCATCTGAGGTGACAGCCTCCTAAGCTCTTGGGTGGACAGTCAGACTACCCCTGACTGCCTTCAGAGAAGTGCAGCAGGGCAACCCTTCAGGATCGCTGAAAGGGCCTGCCAGAAAAAGCCAGCAAAGGACTCTGATTCAGAGGACTGAAGAAGAGAGCCCTGGGAAGAGTACTATGATTTTCTGGAGAGGGGACTACCCCCTTCCGATTTCTTGAAAAGGTCCAAGGGGTGTGGGGTAGCAAAGCGTACTCCAATGGCAGGCAATGTCTTCCCCCTTGTTTGCTCTTTGTCAAAGTGTCTAACTTTATAAAAAAAACAAACAAAAAAAAAAAAAAAAACAAAGAGGACACACCAAAGGGACATTAATGAAGAACCCCTTGAAACAGTCTAAAGTTATACAAATGAATCCAATTGTGATGCTCCATTGCAATACTGGAGTCTGACACTCAAGATGCTTCATCCACTGCTTTCAAGATAAGCCTCATGGAAACACTGGTGAAGGAAAAAAGGGTACACAACCAAGTCTCCAGCATCTTCTGTACTTCCAGAGACTGCTGCATCCTGAAGGTACTTGACACTTCATACACTAGGTCCCAATGAAGTTTTGTCAAGTGTGACAGTTGATCAAGTGTTCTCAGTCCAAAAGTGGCCGAGGGATTGGAATGCTTCCCTAATCAATCCAATGCCCAAGACTCACTGCTTGGAGGTGAATTCAGGAGACCCAAAAGTCAAGGGACCTTCAGATTCGTCAAGCCTGTGGGAGCAAGTCCACAAGTAGAAGTTGAAGAGGACCTCTTGCAATCACCTTTGGTATGTCCAAAGTCTTGCTGTCGGGGCTTCTCTGATCCAGTCTCAGGAGATGAGGGAGAAGCCACACCAGTGACAGAGGTGGGATCAGAAGAACCCAAGGGTAAAAGTCCATTCAACATCAGCTTAGCCCAATACTCACAGATTGCCTTAGTGCTAAAACTTTTGCAGCTGGAGCATCTGGAATAGAGAAGCGCTGGTGCCAAACAGTAAACACACACATTGTGTCCTGGGAAGGCAACCTATGCCCGTAGGAAACACTTTTTAAAGCCCTCATCCATATCCTAACACTAATACAAATTTAAGCTACAGAAAAGACACAAGTCCTTAGCACACTATAACCTGACAAAAGGGTGGGAAGAGAAAAACAGAAGACAGCAAAGATTTTATCTACATAACTACCTACCTAGAAAGGTAAAGAACACAAAGGGTACAAATCAAAGCTAAGGGAACAGTAAACTACTGCCAAATCACTATACTAATGTCTTGAAAGAGAAAGCAAAGCACAGCCAAGATCAAGCTGCAGACCCAAATAGTGGCAAACTAGTGGCGATCTAGGGAACTGAAGGAGAGGCGGGCAGTTATGGGTATGGAAGGTGCAGCCAAGTGGGCTAAAGACTTTAGAACTGGCTGATGTAGGATATGAAGTCCCACAGGTTGAAACCAGCAGAGCAGACAAAGAATAGTTATGTAAAATCTTACCATAACCATAGATGTCCTCCTCTTCCACACTGCAGTATTCTTAGTGTGGGATTCTCTGCCTCAGGCGACCCGAACATAGCTCCTATACAAAAGCTTAAAGCCGGTTGCTGTGGGTGCATGATACGTCACATGCAGGGGCCATAAACCAGGAGCCATAAATGTGACATCTGCATGCATAGATCTCAGAAATGCCCAGTCAGACATTGGACTTGGTAGAGCCAAATGATGTCCTCCAGACTGCTGAAATGCCATAGACTGCCCAGTGAAACCATAGTCTAGGAGGTGCCCTAGGGTGCCCCAAACACAGGTGAAAGGAATGCAGGGGGACAGTGGGAGGGAAGGAATACTGCAATGTGGAACAGAAGGACATCTATGGTTCTGGTAAGATTTTAAACAACTATTCTATGTTCTTCGATTCTCATGTTGCAGTATTCTTAGTGAGAGAGTACCACAGCTTACTAAGGAGGAAAGGTGGAAGCAGAGGTAGCTGATACCAGAAATCCCTGCAGGACTGTCCTAGCGAAACCTGCTCTGGAGATCCGATCCAATTTGTAGTGTCTGGTAAATGAGTGTATAATGGACCAGGTAGTTGCCTCCAGGATGGAGGCTGTGTCCAGGCCTTTGAAGGCGGCTTTGGAGGATGCTACGGCCCTAGTGGAGTGTGCTCTTACTCCCCGAAGCAAGTCCTTGCTGTGGTAGGAGTAGCAGAAGCAAACAGCTTTCCTGACCCAACAGGAAATAGTTTGTTTGGAGACTGCCTTGCCCAGGGGCCCTGGGATGAAAGGATATGAAGAGTTGATTAGATTTCCTTATGGATTTAGTTTTGTCCAAATAAAATCTTAGCTGTCTGTGCACATCCAGGGAATGGAGTATTCTCTCACTGTTACTGGTGGGAATGGGAAAGAAGGTGGGCAGGTGGATGGACTGATTTAATGATAGCTCGTTGACCACTTTAAGCATGAAAGGAGGGTTGGTGCGCAGGGTCACCCTGTCTTTGTGGAAGATAGTGTAGGAAGGACAGGCCATGAGTGCCTGTAACTCTGATACCCTTCTAGCTGAGGTGAGGGCTACCAGCAGGATTTTCTATGTGCACATTTGCAGTGTTGAAAAACTGGCTGGTTCGACTAGGGGCAGTGTGAGTTTTTCCAGGATAAAGTTTAGGTCCCAAGGCAGTGGAACAGGCTTCCTTGGTGGCCTAATGTGCAAAACCCCTTTCAGGAACAATTTAACATCTAACCTGGAGAGTAGAGGAGAGCCTAAGGGTAAGCAGGCAGAGACTGCAGATAGGTGAACTTTCACTTAAGAGTATGAAAAGGTCTTCCTTGATAAGTTCACACACAAGCTAAGACTAGAGGGACATCCACTAGAAAGGGATCCCTATTGCCTTTGGAGACACCATTTGGAGAATCTTTCCCATTTTAAAATGTTGGATCTCCTTGTGTTAGGTTTCCTGGTCTCCCTCGGGACTGAAAGCACATCCACAGAGTAGCGGTGTCAGAATGGTATTAAAAGTTTACCACCCAGAGTGTTAGACGCAGCATTCCCAGGTGAGGGTGGATGAGTGTTCCCTTCTGCTGTGTGAGCAGGTCCACCTTGTGGGGTAACTTGTGGTGATTGCCCTTGGCGACTGATAGTAGAAGGGGGAACCAATGCTGCCCTGGCCATCAGGGAGTCACCAGCAAGATCTTTGGCATGTCCCTCCTGATCTTCAGAAGGACCTTTTGAATGAGAGTGAAGGGGAGAAAGGCATACAGAAACTGTCCCTTACATGAAATGGTGAAGGTGTCCACTCTCCAAGTTAGTGGGGAGTGATCCTTGGTACAAAAGGTTTTCAGCTGTCTGTTCTGGGAGGGCAAACAGTCTATTTGCAATGTGCCCTACTGGTGGACAATGTGTAGAAAAACTTCTCTGTTTTAACATCCACTCGTGATGCAGAGATGCAGAGATGCTGATCTGCTGACAGCATCTCCTGGTGGTTTTCCCAGGATGGTATGTAGACTGCCTGCAGAAATAAGTTGTTTTGGGAGGCTAGGTCTCAAATCTGGATTGCTAGCCTGCACAGAATATATGACTCCCCGCTCCTGTATGCTGATGTACCTCATGACTGTGGGTTGTCTGTGAAGATTTGAAGGGGACCTGGGTGAAGGATGGGAAGAAAGGTTTTCAGTGCCAAAAGGACTGTAGTCATTTCTCTGACACTGATGTGTTTTTTTTCTGGAGGGGTGACTGCCAGCATTCTTGCACCTTGAGGCCCTTCATGGTAGCCCCCCAGCCCAGGTCTGATGAGTTTGTGTGCATGAACTGAGCTGGTGCGGGAAGGTGAAGGAGAAGTCCTGGGTTCATTTGAATTTGTTGGATCCACCACCTTAACGCTGCCTTTAAGCAGGTTAGGAAGGGAATCTGGAATTCTAGACAGTGGTTGCGTTGGGACCACAAATTCTTTAGATACCATTGAAGTTTTCTCATGTTCACCCTGGCTAATCATAGCATAGGAATGGTGGTTGCCATAAGACCCAGAAATCGCAGGAATTGCCTTGCTGATAGTTGGTGGACCTGGAGCAGAACCTGGAAGTGGCCTGTTAGGGAAAGTACTTTGTCCTGAGGAAAGAATGCCTTCATCAGGTCTGTTAGGATCTTACAGCCCAGAAAGATTTTGCCCTGCTGTGGTGTTAGGGATGATTTGGGAGATTGAGGGTGAACCCCAGACCCTGTAGCAGACATTGCAAATGTCTTTTTAGAGAGAGACTTCTTTTTCTGCCAGAATGAGTATATTGTCTAGGTGGGGTAGATCTGAATGCCCTTGGTTCTGCAGTAGGCTATGGCTGGAGCAAGGCATTGGGTGAAGACCCTGGGTGCAGTGGATAAACCAAAGTGCAAGGCAGTGAACTGAAAGGGAGAACAGGGCCCAGTGAAATGCAAGCACTTTTTGTGAGAGGGTTTTATAGGGATGTGGAGGTAGGCCTCCTTCAGGTCTAGAGTGATCATGAACGCCTGTGCTGACAACAGAGGAAGTAAGGTTTGGAAGGATAGCCATTCTGAAGGATGGGACGTTTTAGCAAGAGATTTAGAAAGAACAAATCCAGCAATGGCCTCCATGGCCCATCCTTTTTTGGTACTAGAAATAGCCTCGACTAAAAGCCTTTTCATTCTTGTCCTGGGGGACAGGTTCTATGGTTCCATGGGTCAGTAGATCTTGTATAATGTCTGAAATAAGGTGTAGTTTTTTGGGTGGGAACGGAATCCCCCCCCCCGGGGGGGGCTTTCTTTCCAAGAAAGAAGTGTCCCTCTTCTACTATTGCCAGGACCCAGTGATCTGAAGTAATTGTTCTCAATGAGGGGCAAGTAGTGGGAGAGATGGGCTGACAGGGGGAGATGGACATGGCAATCACGCTTATTGGTGCCATTTGTATCATGAAAGGGTTGTCTGGGGGTAGGTAGAGAAGAGGCTGGTCTGGTAGAGGTCTGCCTCCTGGTTCCTCTCCTATGCCTGGAAGAAGGGGTAGCAGTGGACTGGGTTCTTCTGACAAAGGTGGTCTTAGCTGGATAGTTCCTGTAGTTTCTAGGTATAGGGGATACCAGAAGGTGCTTAATGTCTTGAAATTCCTTGCTTTTCTCCTGAAGATTCTTAAACAGTTCAGCAGACTGCTTCCCAAAAAGGAGGTTGTGGTTTAGTGGAGCATCAAGAATTCTGGATTTGAAATCCTCAGGCAGGGGATGAAGTCGAAGCCATGAATACCTGCAGAGCACCAAGTCAGATGCAGCAGATCTAGCAGAATCCTCTGCTGAATCATAACTGCATCTGACCTGAGTGTCTGGCAACCCGGGATGCCATAGACAGTTTTGATGCTACTTCAGCCTTGTTAGGAGACTCAGGCAGGGAGGATAGGTGTGTAGATTCTTGGGATACCAAGACCAAGGCATACTTAATCATATGGATTTGGTAATTAATAGCTCTGAAGGCTAAGGTGGAAAAGGTATAAACTTTCTTCCCTAGCCGGTCCATGTTTCTGCTGTCCTTGTCAGTGGGCAGAAGGGGCGAGGACAGGATCAGCCTTGACTGCTTGCCTGGGTCTACAGCAATCACTGTAGGGTCTGCCAAGGGGGGGTTCCACAAGAAATTTGTGGTCATCAAGCACCTTTAGAAACGATCAGGTCTCTTAGGAGCAGGTGGCTGAGAATCAGGATTTTTAGATGCTGACGTAAATATCCAGGTATGCAGGTATAACTGGGGGAATGGCAGATGGTGAAGGAGATTATATATATATATATATATAAATAAATATCAGAGTTTCAGTCATTTGCGAAGTATCTCATTTGAAATATTCTTTCACGTTAGTTATGGTCTCCCCAAACGTTATGTCATCAGGAGGACAGTCTCCTTCTATGGATTCCTCATCAGGGGAATAGTATTCTAGACATGAGGCCATCTGTGCTGAGTAGGTAATAGACTCATCAGATGATGAGGAGAAAATTTAATCCTCTTCTTCATGGAAACTGGGAGTGAGTACAGAAGTAGCTGAGGCAGGCCTTGGGGTTAGCACTGGGATAGTGGAGGTAGAGGAGGGTGATGGCCTAACAGCCATGAAGGTCTGCATCAGGGACTGAGTAGAAGACTGCCAGTCAGGAAGCCCCTCAGCAGAGGGAGATAAATGTTTATTTTTTGTTTTCTTTTTAAAGGAGTAGATTTGGGAGAGGGAGAAGGCCTAGGTTCACGGGCCTGAGCTAAAGCACAGGCTTCAGATTCTGGCATCCGAGACAGGCGTCCAGTCGATCCTGGTTCCCCCCTCAACTTCAGTGGAAACTTGTCAGAGTTATCTCCATGGACGTGCCGGCTGGTACTTCAGAAACTGCTACCTCAAGGGGAGCTGACGAAGTAGACTGCTCTAACTTCCCTCAACTTTTGTATCAGTTGCTGGCACAGCATCTGACGACGGAGAGGCAGAGGAAGCAGGCCAAGAAACCTTGGCCGTTTTCCAAGGTGGCTCCACCTGGGCGGCCATCTCTGGATCCATCCTAAGCGTTAATTTTAAGATTCTGGTTTTCCAAGTAAAGATTAAGGATAGCCAGATAGCTTCTAAGTGTGTTAGGGGACAAAGGATTGGCAAATGGAGCAGGAGGTATAGTCGTGTTCCCATGCTAGAATAAAAAACACAACAGTCATGGGGGTCATTATGCAGAATTTGATGTCCGCATCGGCATTTACCCTTCTTAGCGGACATTGGCTAAAAAGGCCAAGCAAACCAAGCTCAAGCAATAGTAATTGAAAGAATTCCCCAACGTGGTACTTAGCTTTAGACATCTTGATAAGTAGAGGAGTGATGTGATCAATCTGACGTTCGACCGCGGCAGCAGAGTTCTGAGTCTGTGCGTGCAGATGTCACATTTAAGGCTCCTGGTTTATAGCCCTGCATGTGATGTCTCATGCACCAACAGCAACCAGGCATAAGCTTTTGTACAGGAGCCGACATTCTGGTTGCCTGAGGCGGAAAATCACACACTGAGAATACTGCAACATGGGAATAGAACATCAACAGGTACTTACTTTATACAACAAAAATGTAATGGGTAAAGAATTCCTGTTAAATTAAAATTAGCAGCATGTTACAGAGACAAACTGCCTTTTTGGTTAAAAAAAATAGAA
>NC_056743.1:316867697-316932072 GCF_019279795.1 Protopterus annectens | reverse complement strand
AAAGAAAAGATAAACCATATTAGTCTTCTCCAACTATAAGCAGGGGGGCAGATCCCCAGCACCCACAATGTGGGGGGGGGGGGACTGTTCCCCTGCTACGTAGAGATATCAATTCCGACATCACATGTCACTACGGGAACTGAAAGTTCGACTGCTGAATCCTACACTAAGGCACTGTACAAGCACATCCACTCGTGCTTGAATCGTGCCATCCCCAGTAGAACCAAGACACTCTCCTCCAAAAAAAGGAAGCTGATCTGGTGGTCCCTTGCCATAAACAAGCTTTACAACAAAAGGAAGAAACTTTTTGTAGAAAAGAGGAAAATTCCAGGATGCAGAAACTCCCTTACCAGCCTCATTAAGAAGCTGAGATCCCTCATAAGATCCTCCAAAGCTAGTTATGAAAATAAAATTGCCAAAGATTCCAAAGACAACCACAAGGCATATTCTATAGCTATGTCAAGAATCTAAATGGCAATGCTCGAATCTGCTCTGAGCTACAACAGAATGACATTAAATATACTGATCCCAAGGATATTGCCAATATCCTGGCATATTGATTCAGTGCAAACTTCGCCCCCCGCCTCTCACCCCGTAAAGGGCCCATCTCAATACCGAAATATTGCCAAATTCCAGTAATAATGACCACACAGGTAAAAAAATGCACTCTCCAAAGCTAAGAATACAGCATCCATGGGACCAGATGACATCCCAGGCTGTGCACTACATGAACTACAAAATGAACTGGTACCTCATCTAAGTGTCATGTTTAATCATAGCCTAACCTCAGGCTTTGTACCCACAGAGTAGCACACAGCTATGGTTATCCCACTCCACAAGGGGGGATCCACCTTGGATGCCGGGAACTACTGTCCCATCAGTCTGTCGAGCCTGATCTGCAAGGCGTTGGAAAGTATTATCATGGGACTTATAAACAAAGACATTGGCATCCTTCAAACAATGGACCCCACGCAGTTTGGGTCGTGAAGGGCTGATCTTGTCTCCTGAACCTGATTGACTTCTTCGAATCAGTCTCCAGAGCCGAGGACAAGGTTAAGGTGGTCCACACAGCCTATCTGGACCTCGCCAAGGACTTAGACACCATCCCCCCACTCTGTAATCATAGATAAACTTACTAAGCTGGGTATTAATCCCTACGTCATTCGATGGGTTGCCAACTGGCTTACTGATGGAATCCACACTGTAAAAGTAGCCGACTCCAAATCCAGCTCCAGACGTGACAAGTGGAGTACCTCAGGGTTCAGTCCTGGGACCGCTCTTGTTTGGCATCTACTTCTCTGAAATACAGGCCAACACTAAGGGACTCTGGCTAACAAAGTTCGCAGAAGACTGCAAACTGGGAACCATTAATTAATCCCCAAATGATGTGGATATTCTACAAAAGGGCCTTACAGAAACAGATGCTTGGTGCCAGAGCCATGGGCTCAAGCTCAATGCCAAGGAATGTATAGTTATCCCCTTTGGGGAAAAAAACATGTACCCGTGAATTACCACATAGGTGGCAGTACACCAATCACCGAAAGTGTAATAAGAGACTTGGGGACACAGGTGCACAGTGGGCTCATCTTCGATAACCAAATCGCCACAACAGTCAGGAAATCCTTCTATGTGGCACACCTCAACACTAAGGGCTTTTCGTCCAGAAAAAAGGAGGTCATTGTCCCACTGTACTCCTCCCTCATTAGATCCATTATAGAATACAACTACCCGTTTGGTATGTACCTCTCAAGACATCTGCAACAACTGGAAAGGACGCAGAAATACCTCACTAAAAGAATCACAGGCCTAAAGCAGATGCTCTATGCTGACAGTCTAAAAAACTCTACCTATACTCTCTCGCATATCGTCTACTCAGGCGCGATCTCTGCTAAACATACAAGGCCATGTCAAACCCAGAGCTGTTGTACATGCTACACTTAAAGAAATCCCAATCCCTCAGAGACGCACGCTCCAGGGATCTAAACCTTGTCACACAATGAACAAAGCATGGAGGTATAGGTTCCTGACCCAGAGACTCCCCAGACGCTGGAATAGACTGCCCGTACATGTCAGCAGAGCACCTCTTTGGCCCTCTTCAAAAGGAACCTTGAAGATTGGATGGGAGATAGGAAATTCACCCTGGGGATCACGTCAGTCGTCCTGCTAGACAGGGGTCCAGGGAAGTAAATACTGGGGGAAGAAATAGTAAGGGAATTGTTATGGCTAAGCTTGTATAGGTCCTGGGGCCAATAGCCTAGTACCAACCTATGAACTACACTAAGATGAGTTATGTTGTACTGTAGTACATTAAAAGGGAATATGACTAAGGTTACAACAGGCAGTCGTGAAGCAGGTAATAGTAAGTTTCCCATTTTCTTCTGTGAAGTGTCATCTCTGAGTTGATCTATTTTAGTAGCAGGGGGTGTGGGGGGGTGCAGGGGGCTTGCCCCCCTGTTTGTAGTTGTACAAGAGTAATATGTTTATGTACGTGTTTCTGCTGCAATATAGTAAGTGTTGGTGCCCTGTATGTTTTTTGATATTATGAGTTTTCAGTATTTTGAGCTTTCAAGATTTTGATTTCAGTATTTTAAGATTCGGGATTTTGAGCTTTCGAGATTTAGAAGTGATAGGTTTCTTAGTGACCTTGTATAAGTAATGAACATTGTTTATAGCATTGTAGTGTAGTGCTGTTGCTTTTAAACTTTGTTATCCGAGTGTCCAGTCTTATTTGACATGTCAGATTCTCAGGGATTCAGGAAGTATGCACAATGTGGGCACAAATTACCTCCTCAGCATCCACATTTGTTTTGTGTTTGCTGTCTTGGTATTTCCTACCGAGATTTAGATCGCCAGTCCTGTTCATCCTTTAATGCCAGGGTTCTGCTGACCAGACGTGATAAATTGTTTGTGAAAGGATTGCTCGCCCCTCAGACAGGGGCTTCATCTTCTACAGGCTGCTCTATTTCTCCATTAAATTAAATGGTAAAGTCTCAAGTCCAAGGAGAAAAAAAACGTTTAAAATGACAGAAAAGACGAGAAGTGTGGAAGATTCAGCCAAGAAGCATTCACCAGATCAAAAGGGACCAGTCAGACTGGATCAGTCAGCTAGGAGATCAAAATAGCTCACTCCTCTGCTTTATTCCTTTTCCCCTCTGCTCCAGTTGTCTCTGGAACTTGTAAGCAATGAGCTGCATTCTCCAATCCACCAAGAAAGATTTTCAACCCTCTGTGGCTGCTTCCTCTGATCATATCGAAGTCTGGCTGAGTAGGATGTCTGCAGGAGATGAGGAAGTTTCTCAAGTCTCGGATACAGCTTTGGGTTCTCTTGGTATCTTCTGGAATAGTGCCAAGTATTGTTCCAAGCTACCCTCCACTTTTTTTTCCTACGGAATTAGTTCACCTTGCAATGGAACTGGTCCCTCAGGCTTCTTCCTGCACAGAGGTGCCTTCATCAGGATCAACAGTAGTCGTCAGTTCGACCCTGACAGCAGACGTTTGGTACGTTTATAGATTAGTACTAGGCTAACTGCCCTTGTGGACCATTTTATGCCTGTCTAATCACCCAATGTAAGAATCAAACTTTGCACCTTGTTTCTGTAAGATAAACTTCTTAACCATTATACCAACCTCCCACTGTAGAGATTCTGAGCCAAAGCGTCGGAGAGGGGTTGACATAGATTCTTGGAGCTGTCCTTCCCTGTCAGAGCATTTGCTCTCAACAGATTAGATCCAGGGTCAGTATTTGGGTCAAGGCGCATTAGTGCTGAGGAATCTCTGTTGCCCTTGGTCAGGAGCTGATTGCATCCTCTTGCCTTTGAGTCTTTTCAAACCCCAATAGGACTGTAGCTGTTTTTCTTATCCTGCCGCACGGACACAGTTGGAAACGCAAACACCTGAGATTCCATGCTATATTAGCTCCCAGTCTGATTCTGATCCTTCTGTGTCTTCACCAGAAATGGTACGCAAGAAGCAGACAATGCAAATGGAAGCACATCAACCCATATCCAGAGTCTTTTCACAGAAGACATTGATGTGGATGAAACTAGATGTTCTTCCTGCTCCCCCTCATATGTCACTTTTGGCGAAACCCTAGAATTTGAGACAGGAGGATGATCTACCCAAGACCATTCACCAGATGAGTCAGTGTTTTTGGAAGTTTTTGGTTCTAGCCCAGTATCATCCTGGGTGGTAGTTCCCATTGATTCCCTAATTAATCTTATTGTGCAATGGGCTCAGAAGGACCCTCATATGGTGGAGCACATCCCTAAGAATGCAGACAGAATTTTGGCAGCTCCCAACGATAGAAATCATTGGAGCAAAGGTCCTCCATTAGATTGTATGGTGGTAGCAGTGGCCACAAAAAAGGAATTATCGGACCAAAGTTCCTCAGTTCATCGCCCTAACAGGGAGTCCAGGGCGATGGGCAGGTTTGGGAAACAGACATCGGAGAGTGCTGAATTATTTGGCCAATGTGTCCAGATTCCAGAGGGATTTCACAAAGGAAATTTCTAAATCCTTTTTGGGTATATTACTTGCGGTTGTTCAGAAGACTGAGGATTCAGTTAATCTACCTTGTAGTTGACCACCAACATAGTCGTATGTTTGCTCTCCAATGCAGCTGATGGCACAGCCAGGGCAGCAGGCACTGACATCATACACACTCATTCCTGGATGCATCTTTGTGACTTTGCAGATAGCTTCACGGTGACCTTTGTCAATGTCACTTTAATGGATCCACTGTTTTTGGCCCCAAAGTCAAAGATGTTCTTACCAGGAGTCAGCAGGACGGTAAGACAGACTGTGGGAATACATTCTGTAGTCCTAAAAAATACTTTTGTGGGAATCAGAAGATTGGAAAGAAAATGTTCCAAAAATCTCAGATGTCTTACCAGGACTAACCTGGAGATGACTCTAATAGATGTCTCCGTAGGGGTGAGGCGGACCACACAGTCAGGGCTTCTGTGGTCCTTTCTCATAGAGAAACTACCGGTGCACCTGTATGCTTGCCCTACTGTTGCACTTTGGAGGCAGTTGGAAGGCTCTTGCCTTGACACCCTCAAATTTGTTCAAGATATAACCACAGATTTTTGGGTTTTAAAGATTATTACCAGAGGCTACTCAGTTCCCTTTTCCCTTTAGAAAAATAGGATAATTCCCAGTGATCCACCCAGTCAGTGGGAACCAGCAGCAGTAGAAATTTCAAAGGTGCTAGAAGAAGTATTCCAACCAGCCCCTTAGGACCATTTAAAACCCTGAGTCTACTCCAAGGTTCTTTTTAGTACTGAAAAAGACAGAGGACCTCAAACCAATTTCGGATCTCAGTCACCTGAATCCGTTTGTGAAACAGACAAACTCTGGATGGTCACTGTGCAGTCCATATTATCTCTGCTAAGGAAGTACAATTGGATGTGCTCAGTAGATCTCCAGGACACTTAATACCATGTGAAGATAGGTAAGTACACGTGGAGATTTCTTGGTATCCAACAGGGAGCCAGTCGCTGTCCGTTTAGAGCCACATCTTTCATTCTCCTAACAGCCCTCAGAGTGTTCACCAAGATCACGACGGTGGTGATGGTGCATCTGCATCAAGATTTCCCTTATCTCAACGATTGGCTCCTAACTGCTGCCTCCTTGCATCTACTATTAACACCATCTAGACGTTGTGCTCCAGTGGTTGCAGAAATTAAGGATAACAGTGAATTTTCCCAAATGTCACATTATACCAATGCAACAAATTGAGTTCATTGGATGCCACCACGAAACCAACTTACAGATCAACATGGCCGGCCCAAATACCAGCGGCTTAGTATTTCTGCGTTGGTTGCTGTTGCTTCAGGACTGACGTCAGGTCGTCAGTAGTATAGTAAGGCAGCTAACGCCATTACATCAGCCTTTTTTGCCGAGGAGCCTGAAGCAGAAGTAGTTCGCCTTCCCCAAAGCAGGTTTCTGCAGTTGACACCTTGTAGCAATGTTTAATCGACTTTCACTCCTAGTGAAATTAGTCCTGTGGCTGCTGGGTGTATTGGCTTCTGCAATGAGGATAGTTCCTCTAGCCAGGTACCATATGAGAGTGCTCCAGTAGACCCTAGCGGTACAGTGGTCTCGAACAGACATTTTTTACATGCAAAGGTTTGACTCGCTCAGTTCTGCAAACAGCTCCTTGCTTTGTAGGATACATTATCCTTCATGATAAAAAGTCACACCTTTCACATGGGGACTCTGTGGTAGCAGTTGTAACCATGGATGCCTCTATTCTGGGCGGGGGAGGCACTTTGAAAGGAGGATGGTCTAAGATGAATGGTCACCTATAAATGCCAATCTGTACATCAACATCACATTTATTAACTGTGGAATTAATAGGCAGACTTATATGGACTATTGTCCTTGCCCAACATCCTAAATTTGTGCGTGAACTAAAATTTATACTGTACATTTTTGACTTCATATTCTTATTTCTCCAATGGTGTAGTTCTGTTAATTTAGGGTTTTTTTTTTGTTTTTAAGTAAAAAAAAGTGTAATGTTACATTTGATGTTGTCAGTCTTAATCTATTCTTGACTCTTGGGGTAGTCTTTTCCGATGCTCGGAACAGCTCCGGCCATTATACTGCTGGCGCCAGCCAAAAATCTCTTGAACTAATACTCTTACCCACAATGCCCTTCTCCAGTTCACCTCAGATCGTATTTGCTGCTCTTACAGCAAGTTGTGTCAGCCGACTCTCCTGTCATAGCTAAATAATATTTAAACTTTATTAGTCTTTACTTCTTTGCAATAAAACTTAATATTTTTCTTCTTCTACCCACCTTTTTCACTTGTGAGTACATTTCTATACCTTTTGATATTCTTGCTGTAGCATCGCTGGTAGTTGTACTTTCTCTACCCATTAGTATTCTTTTCCCTTCCATCTCTGGTAGTTTTTCTTCTCTCCTTTTCTCTCACTACTTTTTTGGTAGATGTTCATGTTTCACATTTGGGTTATCTCTGCCAGGGTAGCCCATGGCCAGCCCAAATACCAGCGGCTTAGTATTTCTGCGTTGGTTGCTGTTGCTTCAGGACTGACATCAGGTCATCAGTAGTATAAAGTAAGGCAGCTAACGCCATTACATCAGCCTTTTTTGCCGAGGAGCCTGAAGCAGAAGTAGTTCGCACGAATGCCGGTCGGCTGCTACCTGAGTTTCGTCTTCCGAACTGAAGCTGAAGTCTTCTAAAGATAAGTACCCTCTTGGGGATCCTTTTTTCTTGCACTAACCAATGTCAGAAAAAGTTAACAATTGTCTCGCCTCTGGAAAGCAAATACCACACCGAGACTTTCATTCTTACTGCGTCACTTGCTTAGGTCCAGACCACAACATCCCCCTCTGTCGCTTTTGTGCTTTAACGCCAGAACTATGTCGTTGGGCCCTTATTTTACCTAGATATTTTCACTTACAGTCCTCTAATTCCGGTATGGCTTTGGTAAGCCATCTGACAGCAGATCTTCCGAAAAAACGTAAGGATAAAGACAGAGACAGACTGAGCACAGGTCCAAACTTACCGACAATGCTTCTGTTAAGCTAGTCGTCACTTCTCCGGTCCTCAGTGAGGCACTTTTGCAGCCCCTTATGCCTGCTTCTGTGGATTCCCAGGCCACAACTGACACCCTTTCGGAGTCCAGTATAACTCTTCTTCGACTAAGGATCTTGCAGTTGTCTCTCCCTTGGATGCGTCCGGAACTGCTGAGCAGGCACTGGCTTCTGATGAAGTGCTTTGCACTACCGATTCTCCACACAAACCGATGACTTTTTTCACTTCTACTGTTCTTCCGAAAACTACTGAGTTTCTAAGGCCCAGGGTACAAACCACACCCAAAAAACCAACGACCCAATCTCAGGCACCTGCTTCGTTGCTTCATTCTCAAATGCTTAAAATGGCGGAAGACCTTCTCATGCTGATCAGGGGAAGGCAAGCTACCCTACCAAAAGAAAGAGATCTGTCCTCAGTAGTTTTGTCTGAACAGGAGTCTGACTCTAATGCATCTGAATATGAAGACGTGCAACCACTCTCTCCTAATGAGGATTCTGATGCAGAGGATTCCATTCCTTCAGCTTCTCCACCTGAAGACTTTTCCTTTGGGGAGACCCTTCATACCTTAAGGGAGCATTTCCAATGGGAATGTCAGGACTACCCTCAGTCTAAAAAAAAAAAAAAGACTCTAATTCTTAGATCTTCCTCAACACAGACCCCTGGCAATTCCCCCAGTCCTGGATTTTGTGGACTATGTTTTCTTGGAATCCAGTTTGACTCCTGACACCCTCCCTCCTGCACCCAGAAAACCTGACCGGTATTAGAGTTCCTGACTCTAACAAATTTATTTTCAAAAATCCTACCCTTCCTCTGAGGAGTCTGTATACTTGCAAGCCTTTGGTTCTCGCCCATCTACTTCCTGGGTGACCCCTCCCACTTATGATCTCATTAAGCTGGACTGGATAAAATCCCTTCTGCACTTGAGGACCATCAAAATTGGGCTAAAGGGTTAGCAGTAGATGCCATGTTGGTAGCAGCAGCCACCAAAAAGGAACTGGCTGTGGAAAGTTCATCTGTTCATCGCCCTAAGTAATCTATAGCAGTGGACAGATTTGGAAAGCAGGTTTATGCATCGACCTTCGCCTTAAGATCCTTGAACTTTCTGGCACACTTCACTAGGCTCCAGAGGGATCTGATCACCCCACTCTGTCCAGACAGAACGAGCGGTTTCTGATAAGGTCCAAGAAATAGTGGCCTCCCAATTAGCTACCCTGGAGCCTATTTCTAACTTGTCCATGAGGCTCATTTCATGTGCAGCCGAAGGGACGACCAGGTCGGCTGTTTCAGATGCTGCTATCAGACGACACACCTGGATGTGCCTGTGTAAGTTTGTGGAGCCATTCGATTCTGTTTTGATGAATGCTACCTTTGACAGATTTTCTTTGTTCAGCCCCAAAGTTAAAGAAACTTTAGCCAGGTGTGAGAAGGATGAGAAGACCCTGTCTGCTGTGGGCATACATTTTTCTGCTCCCCAACAGTCCTATTCTAGGAATCAGAGGAGCGGGAAGATGTGGTTCAAAACGCCTCAAGGGCCTTTCCAGTGCACACGTGTGATAGAGGCTTTCCTTGGGGCAGAGGGGGGAGCTCTAATGGAAGATGACCCCATGGCAGAGGTGGCCCACAGAATCAGGGTTTGAGAGACTTTTTCTTTGGCCACCCTACCAGCAGTCCTGAAAGGGGGTCTGATTGGTTACCTCTGGAAGCAGTCGGGGGGGGGGGGGGGGTTTTCTCTGCATGCAAAAGCCTGGTGACAGATAACCAGATATCTGGATGCAGAGAATTATTACCAGAGGTTATTTTATCCCCTTCATCCTTTATCCCAGATCTCTAACAAGTCTCCCTGATGTTCCACCCAATCAGAGAGACCAAGCAGCCTGAGAAATCCAAAAGCTGCTAGAAAAGTCATCCAGGAATTCCCACCAGACCAGATAAGATCCAGATTTTACTCGACGTTCATTTTAGTGCCAAAAAAGACTGGGGACTGGAGACATAGACTGGATATCAGGCTTCTGAACAAATTTGTTAAACAGTCCAAATTCTGTACAGTTACAGTTCAAGCTATACTTCCCTTTTTAGAGGAAAATGATTGGATGTGCTCTATAGACCTTCAAGACACGTACTACCACATAAAAATGTGCAAGTGCTCCAGAAGGTTCCTCCACTTTCGGCTAGGAGCCAGTCACTTTCAGTTCAGGGTGCTGCCCATTGGTCTTACCGCAGCCCTCAGGGTGTTCACTAAATGTATAGCAGCAGTAGCAGCTCACTAGAGACTGCACGGATTCCAGGGGTTTCCATATCTAGACTAGTTCATCACCACTTCCACCAGGCATCTACTGCATCAAAGCAGCAGAGTTTATTCTGCATTTGTTCGTGAGCTTGGGCATCACAGTCACTCAAACAAAATCTCTTCTAAGCCCTTCTTAAGATTTAGATTTCATAGGAGCTCGTCTGATCACCATCTCTTGTGTAGCCTCCCTTTCTCAGCACAGATTACAGAAGAAAAAATCCCAAGTGCATCCTATCCTATCCAAAACAAAGTTCCAGTGCTATTAGTCATTCAAGCATTGGGTTCCATGGCAGTAACCATTACTCTAGTCCCATTAGCGAGGCTCCACATGTGGCTACTACAATGTCTTCTAGCATCACAGTGGTCTTTTCTAACGTATCCAGTGAACTACTCTATACTAATCACCAGTCGCTGCAAAAAAGACCTATCCTGGTGGATGGAATCCAAAGAAATCCTATTAGGCCATCCATTTGTCCCTCCTCAACCCAAGGCCATAGTGACCACGAATGCCTCCCAGCTGGGGTGGGGGGCATTGTCTTGGAAGAACAGTCTAAGGAACTTGGTCCCTGATAAAGGCCAATCTGCTTATGAGTGTCCTGGAGTTGAGGGCAGTGCTATTGGCATTGTAAGCCTTTCAATCTGTCCTCCCCTTAGGGACCATTGGAGTCCAATCAGACATGTCCGTAGTCTTGTACATTAACATGCAGGAGGTTACCAATTATTACTCCCTGTGTCGAGAAGCCCTGAGAGTGTGGCAGTGAGTTATTTCCTCCAACCGCTTTCTGATAGCAACGCACATCCTGGGCAGTTCAGACGTGATAGCGGACAAACTGAGCTGATGCATTCTACTGCTTCACGAGTGGTCTCTCAATCTCGAGATAGCGAGGAGGATTTTTTGTCACTGGGGCCAGCCTTACTGTGACCTTTTTACATAATCCCAAAACAAGTGCAGAAGCTACTTTGCCCTAATTCCCTCCATCAGCGGGAGTCATCGATGGACTCTCTTCTCAGTTGTCCCCCAGGTGGTCTCTGTGCCTTTCCTCCCTTCCCCTCTAATTCCACTCTGCTTCTCAACCTGGCTGCTTTCTTGAGAAAAAGTGATCCTCATTCCACCCAGATGACCTCGACAAATTTAGTTCCCCTTCCTATGGCCTGATCTAGTTCACCATCCATGGATTCTGCACCCAGTTCTAGACCTGCTCTCACCATCTGGGACTGGTGCACCCTATCCTTCAAAATCTCAAGCTGACATCTTGGTTCCTCCAGTTCCTCTAGTCACCAGGCATAATATCATCTCCTACCCCAGTGTAGGAAATTTTGCTGGCTTCTCATAGACTATCCACCAGGAGACTCTACCTTCGTAAGTGGAAGAGAATTTTCAACTTGGGCTTATGCTAATGATCTCGATCTTTCTCTGCTCCTGTGGAGAAAGTTCTAGAATTTCTAGCCATTATTTTTGATCAAGGGGCTTCCGCCTCCACAGTTAGTCTAATTGGCTGCCATTTTTAACATCCATAATGGTTTTGGGGATCTTCTTTTAATTTCACGTAGATTATGTAAAGTGTTCCTCAAAGGAACCCTGCTTTTAAAGCCTCCATTTAGACGTCTACACCCCTCATGAGATCTGACCATTGTTTTTTAGTCTCTGAGGTTTACTCCCTTTGAGCCAGCAGCGACAGTGCAACTTAGTTTCTTTCATGGAAAGCACTTTTCCTCATATCTATAACTTCCACAAGACGAGTTTCTGAGATGCAGGCTTTATGCTCAAAATTCCCTTACTTAATTTTCCACAAGGATAGAGTTTCACTCTGAACCAATCCGTCCTTTCTTCCAAAAGAGTCCAACATTAATCAAACCATAGATGGTCTGTATTCTTCCCCAATTTTTCCAGCAAAGGCAACTATCGCCTATATTTGCTGGATGTTCAGACAGTTATGTTTCTATCTTAACAGAACTAAAGTATTTAAAAAAAAATCAGAACAGTTGTATCCTTTTCCGGCCCAACATTAAGGAAATCTGTTTCCAAATTTACCTTGTCATAACGGCTGAGAGATTATATTACTTGCGTATATAATAAGAATCTCAAGGTATCTGCGCCTGTGAGAGCACATTCCACCAGATCTGTGACCACTTCAGCTGTTTTTCATTCCAAGGTTTCCATGAATGAAATACGTGCAGCAGCAATATGGGCTACTCCACATACCCTGTATCACTCATTACAAATTGGATCTGGTCTCCAGGGAAAGAGCTTCCTTTCGTTCTGTGGTTCTCAGCAATATCCTTCCATAGGGCAACCTAGGATCTAAAGTAGCTGGTGACTTTGTCCCAAGAGTCGAGAATAGATGAAGATTGACACCATCAGATAAAGAAGCTATGATGTTCTTCATGTTTCACTGTTGCAGTCATCACATTTGGGTTATTCCTACCAGGGTATCCCTCAGTCGGCCCGAATACCAGAGGCTTAGTATTTTTGCGTCGGTTGCTGTCGCTCCAGGACTGATGTCAGGTGGTTGGTGGAATTAAAACAGGCAGCCGACACCATTACATCAGTCTTTCTTGCCAAGGAGCCCGAAGCAGAAGCAGTTCGCACGAGTGCCGGTCGGCTGCTACCTGAGCTTTTTGTTTCTGAATTGAAGTTGAAGTCTTCTAAAGCTAATCACCCCACTGGGGACCCTTTTTTCTTGCTCTAACCGATGTCAGAAGTTAACAATTTTCTCACCTGTGGAAAGCAAGTACCACACCGAGACTCATGCTTACTGCGTCACCTGTTCAGGCCCAGACCACGGCGTCCCCCACTGTTGCTTTTGTACTTTGTTCAACGCCAGAAGTATACATCGTCCGGGCCCTTATTGTAGCTAGATATATTCACTCTGTCCTTGAATTCCGACATGGCTTCGATAAGCCATCCGACAACCGATCTGAAAAAATGTAAGGATAAAGACAGAGAGAGACTGCACATGTCCAAAACTGCTGCCGATGCTTCCATTAAGATAGTCAGTGAGGCCCTTTCACAGCCCCCGATGCCTCTTCTGTGGACTCGCAGGCCGTTACCGAGACTCTTTCGGAGTTGGGTATGCCACGAGTCTCTTCGACTAAGGATTCTGCGGATGTCTCTACCTTGGATGGGTCCGGAGCTGCTGAGCAGGCACTGGCTCCTGAGGAAGTACTTTGCACTACTGATACTCGACACAGACCGGCGACTTCCTTCACGTCTTCAGTTCTTTTGAAAACTACCGAGTTTCTAAGGCCCAGGGTATGAACCATACCCAAAAAAACAACTACCCAAGCTCAGGCACCTGCTTCTGTGCCTCAGTCTCAAATGCTTAAAATGGCAGAAGACCTTATAATGCTTATTGGGGAAAGCCAGGCTACCCCTTACAAAAGAGAGACTTGTCCCCAGTAGTTTTATCTGAACAGGGGTCCGATGAATCTGATGCATCTGAATATGAAGGTATGCAACCCCTCTCTGCATATGAGGATTCTGATGCAGAGGAATCCATCCCTTTAGCCTCTCAACCAGAGGATTTTTCCTTTGGGGAAACTCTTCATACTTTAATGGATCATTTCCAATGGGAATGTCAGGATTATCCTCAGTCAAAAGAGACTCAGGGAATTCTTAGATCTTCCACAGCACAGACCTCTGGCCATTCCTCCTGTCCTGGATGTTGTGGATGATTTTATGGAATCAGGTCTGACCCCTGACACCCTCCCTCCTGCTCCCTGCAAACCTGAACGTTATTAGAGTCCCTGACTCTCTCAAATTTCTTTTCAAAAATCCTACTGCTGACCCCAAGGTCATCTCTCAAGGACCTAAAGGAATTAAATCTACTTCAGCTAAGAATCCCACCCCCTCAGATAGGGATTCCCGAGCATTAGACATATGGGGTAAAAAAAGTATACACCTCTGCTACTTTTGCTATTAGAACATTAAATTGTCAGTTTCGTATGCTGAAATTGCTGAAATATTAGCAACATACTATGGAACTCTCCAAATAATATCTTCTTTCCCTGCTTGTGCAGAAAACAGAGTTAGAATAGTTAATGCATTCACCAAGTTGAGTCACTAAGCACACCATACGATGTGGTTTTGACGCTCTAGAAGCAACTTGCAGGGCAGCAGTCCCTGGTTCTGTCCTTAGAAGGCATGCTTGGTTTAAGGAACAGACCTTGCCAGACCATGTCAAATCCAAATTATTGGACGCACCCTTGCACAAAGACAGCTTAATTGGCACCAAGACAGAAGAGGTCTTAAAGATGGAAGAAAAAGCTAAATCTATGCAGACAGACTTCCTACAGGTCCAGCCACCGGGGTTCAGTAGGCATTGCCCCTCCAAGCACTGGTCCTTTCCTGCCCCCGCCAGGTCAGCTCAGCCCAGACCCCCCAGACAACAGCCCCAGGGAATGCAGAGATCTAAGCAATGGAGTCCCTCCTCTTCAAAACCAGGGAGTGCAAAGCCACCCCCTTATGGTAAGAGCTCACATTGACTTTACACTTCCACACCCTCCCTCTGCCCACCTGCTCTTGCCCCTAGGAGGAAAACTATCCTTCCACGCAAGCAAAGTACAGTTGTGTACACTTACCATAGTTGTAGATGTTAGTGTATTCACTGTTAGTCATCACATTTGGTTTATCTTGCCAGGAGTAGCCCTCAGTCGGCCCGAATAACAGAGGCTTAGTATTTCTGCGTCGGATGCTGTCTCTCCAGGACTGACGTCTGGTCATCAGTGGTGTAATATTAGGCAGCCAATGCCATTGCATCAGTTTTTCTTGCCCTATCAGGAGCCCCCAAATTGGGAGCTAGGTTATGGTGGAAGACCACCACCAGTAGAAAGTAAATACCAAAAATTCCTTGTAAGGAGAGAGGAAGAGAGAGACCAGGCGGATGGAGGGAGGGAAACCAGGACTGCATCATTGAATACACTCTAACATCTGCATTTATGGTAAGTGTATGCAACTGTTCTATGTTTGTGTTTCACTGTTGCAGTCATCACATTTGGGTTGATTCCCAAAGCTGAAGAAAAGGGTGGAGACGGTCAAGAAGACTGGGGGCTGGCTATGATGCCGTGCAAGACTGCAGTGGCAATGCCTGCCCTGGATTTGGAAAAGATAGGCAGGTGGTAATGGTTGGTGAAGGTATGAACAGATGTCCATGTTGTAGCCTCCAGGATATCCGTGGTAGGGACCCCTCTGAGAAAAGCTGCAGAGGTGGAAGTTGCCCTGGTGGTGTGTGTCATGACCCCCTTTGGGAGCTGTTTCCCATGCTGTTTGTACCAGAAATGGATGCAGTGTTCTATCCCTTTGGAGATTGTTTGGATATGGCCTTGCCCTTTGCCCCTGCTGCAAAGCTGATGAGGAATTGATCAGTTTTTCTAAAAGGTTTAGTCCTGTCCAGATAGAATCTGAGCTGTATGTGCACATCTAGAGAGTGCAGAATCCTTTCCCCCATGTTTTGTGGGTTAGGGAAAAAGGTGGGCAAACGAATGGATTGGTTGAGAGCCACACTGGAGACCACTTTAGGCATGAAGGATGGGTTAGTCCTGAGGGGAGAACCTGTTATCATGGAAAATGATGAAGGGCTCTACAGCCATGAGTGCTTGTAGCTCTGATACTCTTCTAGCTGTAGTGATGGTCAGAAGCAAGGCTGTCTTCCAAGCGAGAAATTTTAACTCTGCTGAAGCTGCAGGTTCAAAGGGGGGGTAGGGTGAGCTTTTCCATCACAAAGCTAAGGTCTCAAGCTGGAGTAGGAGCTCTTCTGGGTGGCCTTAAGTTGTTAGCCCCTCTTAGGAACTGTTTGATGAAAGGGTGTGGGAACAGAGATGGCTCTGTGCTGTAATGAGCAGAGATGGCAGAGGTATGAATTTTAATAGAAGAGAAGGCTAGACCCCCCGTGTAGTAGGTCTGCCAGGTAATCCAGGATGAGAGGTAGGGAGGGCTGTGCCTTTCTGGCTCCCTTAGCCTGGATCCAAATGCAAAACCTTTTCCACTTGTCAGCATAGGATTTTCTAGTGCTAAGGGTGTCTGGCCCTACATATTACATCTAGGACTTGTTTGCTTAGGCTGGCAGCTTGATGAGAGGTCAGGGAATAAGCCAGGCTGCCAGGTTTAGTGTCTGCAATTGGGGATGCATGAATTCTTCATTCCTCTGGGTCAGAAGTGTTGGGATCTGAGGTAGGTGCCATGGTGGCAGGGGTGATAAAGTGCTGGCGTGGCCAATCTGGTGCAATCAGGATTGCCCTCTGTTTTTCCTCCCTTATTTTGAGCAATACCCTTGAAATGAGTGATAGAGGGGGAAATGCATAGACAGAGAGGTTTACCCACTGGAAGGATAGAGCATCCACTTTCCAGGCCTTGTTGTGATGTTCTCTGGTGCAGAATTTGCTGAGCTGATTGGAGCGGGAGGCAAAGAGGTTGACCTTCGGGTTGCCTCATTTCTGGGTTACAATGGTGAAGATGCTGTTGTCTAGCTGACACTCGTGTGGGTCTGGCAGGTTCCTCCTTAAGTTGTCTGCCAGAGAGTTTAGAGAGCCTGGCAGGAATTGTGCTAGCAGCTGTAGTTGCATGGCTGAGGCAGTGTGCTAAAGGGTCATGGCGAGCATGCAGAGAGGATAAGAGCGAGTCCCTCCCTGCTTGTTGATATACCACAGCACTGCCGTGCTGTCCGTTTTGATCAGTAGAGGCCTCTGGGAGAGTAGAGGTCTGAAAGCTGTCGGGGCGTGCTAAACAGCTAGCACCTCTTTTTGGTTAATGTATAGATGTATTTGATTTGGGCTCCAATGGCCCTGAATGCACCTGCCGTCCAGGTGTGCACCCCAAGCATAGTCTGATGCATCTGTGGTGAGGCTCTAGGCAGGGTGGGGTTCTGAGAACGGAAGTCCCTTGTTGTGGCTGCATGCTGCTGCCCACCAAAGAAGTTCTTTTCTTAGATGAGGTATCATTGTTATGAGAGTTTCCAGGTCTTGTGTGTTGACACCAAAGGCTTTTTAGGTACCATTGTAGTTTCCTCATGTGCAGTCTGGCATATGGAATGAGTAGAATGCAGGAGACCATGAACCCTAGAGCTTGCAGGATTTTTCTTGCGGATAACTGGGTTCTGTTGGCTAGTTGAGAGAAGTAGCCTGTCAGGTAGACTTGTTTTTCTGGAGTAAGGAATGCCATCTGGGATGCTGTGTCCAGGCTTACTCCCAGGAATATAATTTTTTGTGTGGGGACTAGTTTTGATTTCTTTTCGTTGATGGTATACCCCAGGGAGGTCAGTAGGTCCTTTACAAATGCAGGTGCTGTAGCAGCTTTTTATGACTGTCTGCCTGAATCAGGCAGTCATCTAAGTATGGGTAAATTTGAATATTTTTGTCTGCAAAAAACAATGGCGGGAGCCAGACATTTTGTGAAAACTCTGGGAGCAGTGGATAAGCCAAAGGAAAGCGCAGAGAAATGAAAGAGCTTAGATCCTGCCCTGAACCGTAGGTATTTCCTGCATGATTCCCTGATTGGGATGTGTAGATAGGCCTCTTTTTTAGGTCTAGGGTGGCTAACCAAGCATCGTTAGAAAGCATCGTTAGAAAGCATTGGTAGAAGCTGCTGGAGGGTGAGCATTTTGAATTTTGGTATCACCAGAAAGGCATTTAGAATGGATAGATTAAGGATGGGGCGTCATGTGCCCTCTTTTCTGGGTACTAGGAAGAGTCTGGAGTAGAAACCTTGGCCTGTCTGTTCTGCAGGAACATTCTGTATTCCCCTCATGGAGAACAGGGAAAGGATTTGCTTTTTGGCCTATGCCCATTGGTTTGGAAGAAGATCTGGGAACCCTTTTGGGATTGGCGGAGTGTGGAAATAAATGTATCCCTGGGACACTATGTTGAAGACCCATCAGTCGTTGGTAACGGTGGCCCAGTTGCTTGCGTGGAAGGAGAGTTTTCCTCCTAGGTGCACAAGCAGGTGGGCAGAGGTAAGGGGTGGACATGTAAAGTCATTGTGAGTTCTTACCATAAGCGGGTGGCTTTGCACTCCCTGTTTTTGAAGAGGAGGAACTCCATTTCTTGGGTCTGTGCATTCCCTGGGGCTCTTGTCTGGGGGGAGTCTGCATCCCCTTGGTCTGGGCTGAGCTGGCCTGGAGGGGGCAGGAAAGGACCAGTGCTTGGAGCGGCAATGCCTGCTGAACCTCGGTGGCTGGACCTGTAGGAAGTCTGTCTGCATAGATTTAGCTTTTTCTTCCATCTTTTTTAAGACCTCTTCTGCCTTGGTGCCAAATAAGTTGCCTTTGTTCAAGGGTGCGTCCAGTAATTTGGATTTGACACGGTTTGGCAAGGTCTGTTCCTTAAGGTGAGGATGCCTTCTAAGGACAGAACCAGTGACTGCTGCCCTGCAAGATGCTTCTAGGGCGTCAAAACCATATTGTAATGTGTGCTTAGTTGCTTGACTTGCAGAATGTATTAACTCTTGTAATTCTTCAAGCAGGAAAGTAAGTTAATGTTGCTGATATTTCAGCATGTGGAACTGACAATTTAATGCTCTTAATAGCAAGAGTAGCAGAGGTGTATACGTGTTACCCCATCTGTCTAATGCTCAGGATTCCCAATCTGCGGGGGGTGGATTCTAAGCTGAAGTTGCTTTGATTCATTTAGGTCCTTGAGAGATGACCTCGAGGTCAGCAGTAGGATTTTTGAAAAGAAATTTGTGAGAATCAGGGACTCTGTGATACCTGTCAGGTTTCCTGGGAGCAGGAGGAAGGGGTCAGACTGGATTCCATATAAACATAATCCACTACATCCAGGACAGGAGGAATGGTTTCCCCAAATGAAAAATCCTTGCATGGAGAGGCAGAAGGAATGGATTCCTCTGCATCAGATTCCTCATAAGCAGATAGGGGTTGCAGATCTTCATATTCAGATGTATCAAGGGCATTGGCCTCCTGTTCAGATAAAACTACTGGGGACAAAGCTAGTTTTCTTCTGGAAGGGGTAGCCTGGCTTCCGCTAATAAGCATAATAAGATCTTCCACCATTTTAAGCATTTCAGACTGAGGCAAGAAAGCAGGTGCCTGAGCTTGGGTCATTGTTTTTTTATGTGTGATTCATACCCTGGGCCTTAAACTCGGTTGTTTTTGAAAGAACTGAAGGCGTGAAAGAAGTAGTTGGTCTGTGTCGAGTATCAGTAGTGCGAAGTACTTCCTTAGAAGCCTGTGCCTGCTCAGCGGCTCCTGATCCATCCAAGGTAGAGACATCCGCAGGATTCTTAGTCGAAGAAGAGTCTCATGACATACTCTGAAAGGGTCTTTGTAGCAGCCTGCAAATCCACCGAAGCAGGCATCAGGGGCTGCAAAAGCGCTTCACTGAGGACCGGAGAACTGACGGCTAGCTTAAAGGAAGCATCGTCTGCAGATTTGGACCTGTGCGGTCTGTCTGTGTATTTATCATTATTTTTTTTTTCAGAAGATTGGTAGTCGGATGGCTTACCGAAGCCATATCGGATTTCGAGGACTGAGAGCAAAAGTATCTAGCTACAATAAGGGCCCGACGACGTATAGTTCTGGCATTGAACAAAGCACAAAAGCGATAGCGGAGGACATTGACTGGGCTTAAACAGGTGACACAGTAAGAATGGAAGTCTCGCTGTGGTATTTGCTTTCCACAGGCGAGGCAATTGTTAACTTTTTCTGACATTGGTTAGAACAAGAAAAAAGGATCCCCAGTGGGGTAATTAGCTTTAGAAGAGTTCAACTTCAATTCGGAAACTAAAAACTCAGGTAGCAGCTGACCAGCACTCGTGCGAACTGTTTCTGCTTTGGGCTGCTCAGCAAGAAAGACTGATGTAATGGCGTCTGCTGCCTGATTTTATACCACTGACGACCTGACCTCAGTCCTGGAGTGACAGCAACCGACGCAAAAATACTAAGCCTCTGGTATTCGGGATGACTGAGTGCTACCCCTGGCAAGATAACCCAAATGTGATGACTGCAACAGTAAAACACGCAGAATATCTGGGCGACCATTACCAATGACCACTGGGTCCTCAGCATAGTGTCCCAGGGATACAAATTTTATTTCTGCACTCTTTCAACCCCAAAAAGGTTCCCAGATTTTCCCCCAAACCAGTGGCAGAGGCCAAAAAGCAAGTCCTTTCCCTGCTCCCTCAGGTCAGTAGAACATGTTCCTGCAGGTTTCTACTCCAGACTCTTCCTGGTACCTAGAAGAGAGGGCACATGGCTCCCCGTCCTTGATCTATCCATTCTAAGCACCTTTCTGGTGATACCAAAATTCAAAATGCTCACCCTCCAGCAAGCTTCTACCTATGCTGTCCAAGGATGCTTGGTTAGCCACCCTAGACCTAAAAGAGGCCTAACTGCACATCCCAATCAGGGAATCTTGCAGGAAATACCTACGTTTCAGGGCAGGATCATTGCACTTTCAGTTCTTTACGCTTCCCTTTGGCTTATCCACTGCTCCCAGACTTTTCACAAAATGTCTGGCTCCCGCAATTGTTTTATGCAGACAAAGAACTATTCAAATTTACCCATACGTAAGACAACTGTCTGATTCAGGCAGACAGTCAGGAAAAGCTGCTAAAGCACCTGACCTTTGTAAAGGAGCTATTGACCTTCCTAGGGTATACTGTCAACGAAAAGAACTCCAAACTAGTTCCCACACAAAGTGTATTCCACCATGGCACCAACCTTAGATCCCAACACTCCTGACCCAGTGGAATGGAGAATTCATGCACCCCCAATTGCAGACCCTCAGTCTGGCAGCCTGGCTTATTCCCTGACCCATCCTCAACCTGCCAGTCTAAGCAAACAAGTTCTAGATGTTATACACGAGGCCAGACACCCCAGGACTAGAAGATCTTATGCTGACAAGTGGAAAAGGTTTTGCACATGGATCCAGGCTAAGAGACGTAATGGCACAGCCCTCCCCTACCTCTCATCCTGGATTACCTGGCAGACCAACTACACAGGGGTCTATCCTTCTCTTCTACTAAAATTCATGCCTCTGCCATCTTTGCTCATTTCAGCACAGAGCCACTTCTCACATCCTCATCATACAGTTCCTAAGAGGGGCTAACAACTTGAGGCCACCCAGAAGTGCTACTACCCCAGCTTAGGACCTAAACTTTGCTGAAGCTGCAAGTTCAAAGGGGGGCAAGGTGAACTTTTCCAACACAGAGTTAAAATTTCTCTCTTGGAAGGCCTCCTTGCTTCTGGCCATCACTTCAGATTGAAGAGTATCAGAGCTATAAGCACTAATGGCTGTAGAGCCCTTCTCATGTTCCATGCTGACAGGGTCTCCCTCAGGACTAACCCATCCTTCATGCCAAATGTGGTGTCCAGTGTGGCTCTCAACCAATCCATTCATTTGCCCACCTTTTTCCCTAACCCACAAAACAAGGGGGAAAGGATTCTGCACACTTTAGATATGCACAAACGGCTCAGATTCTACCTAGACAGGACTAAATCTTTTAGAAAAACTGATCAATTGCTAGTCAGCTTCGCTGCAGGAGCAGAGGTCAAGGCCATATCCAACAAACCATCTCCAAGTGGATAGCACACTGCATCCATTTCTGCTACAAACAGCATGGGAAACCTCTCCCCAAGGGGGTCAGGGCACATTCCACCAGAGCAACCTCCACCTCTGCAGCTTTTCTCAGAGGGGTTCCCACCAGGAATATCCTGGAGGCTGCATCGTGGACATCTCTTCATACCTTCATCAAGCATTACCACCTGCCTATCTTTTCCAAATCCAGGGCAGGCTTTGCCACAGCAGTCTTGCAGGGCATCCTAGCCAGCCCCCAGTCTTGTTGACTGCCTCCACCGTTTTCTTCAGCTTTGGGAATCAACCCAAATGTGATGACTGCAACAGTGAAACACGAAAAACATAGTACAGTTGTATACACTTACCATAAATGTAGATGTTGGTGTATTCACTGTTGCAGTTCTGGTTTCCCTCTTTCTATCCCCTTGTCTCTATCTCTCTTTCTCTCGCCTTACAAGGGATTTTTGGTATTTACTTTCTACTGGTGGTGTTCTACCATTACCTAGCTCCGTAGTTGGGTCTCCTGACAGGGTAAGAAAAACTGATGTAATGGCGTTGGCTGCCTGTTTTATATACCACTGATGACCTGACGTCAGTCCTGGAGCGACAGCAACAAACGCAGAAATGCTAAGCCTCTGGTGTTTGGGCCGACTGAGGGGCTACCCTGGCGGAGATGACCGAAATGTGATGACTGCAATCGTGAATACACTTGAACATCTACTTTTATGGTAAGTGTATACAACTGTACTTCCTTACCATAAAGTTCCAGCTGTGTTGTCGATCCATTTGTTGAGATCCCACCCTCCTTCCCCTTCTGTGAATTCCTGGAGGAGTAAATGTTTGTTCTGGGTGCCTTGTTAGGGTTCACCTTAGACATGGTTTCTTCATATTTGCTTATGGTTCTTCTGGCTTTCTTCAGGTCTGCAAACTCCAATCTGAGGTGAATTGGAGAGGGGCATTGTGGGTAGAGTATTAGTTTGAGAGATTTTTGGCTGATACGAATTGTATAATGACCGGACTCAGAACAGACTACCCCAAGTGTGAAGAATAGATGAAGATTGACAACTCAGATGGAACATTATGGTAAGAACATAGCTTCTTTTTTCTAACCATCTCTGTGTACATGCGAGTTCTTGAAACTGCATGGAGTCATAGTCGCGGTTTGCATTTGTATGAATACTGCACTGTAAACTGCTTTTTTTTATTGTTTACATATGTCTGCTATTGTACTGCCTTACTTAGGTTATCTTTGCAAATTATCATCAGGACCAACCCAACTCTGCCCTGGCAGCCACCTTTTCTTGTTAGGGGGTGGGGAATTTTTAGCTAATTTGTTAAAAATGGAAAGCAGGTTCATTCTAAGTTATAATACTTTAAAACCTAAAAGTGTGAATCTAGATCTGAATTTAAATGTTTAAGTTACAATATTGTTTATATGTTTTGTAACTTGTATATGGAAAAATATTTTACCCTTTTTAAGGGTATGTTTGTTTAAGCAGTTTCTTATAGTAGATTATTGGGTGATGAGATTGTTTAATTGGAGCAGTTTGACATAAAATGGAAATGGCTGGTGGCTTATGTTATTCCTTGAAGGCTGTTTGCCGAGGTACCAGAAGCACCATTACAAGTTGGAGTTTGTTTCCAGTGACTGCCTCCTGAGTGAACCAATATATCTGTGATGGAAATTCACCCCAGGGGTCCAGGAAAGTAAATAATGTGGGAAGAAATAGCCAGGGAATTGTTATGGCTAGGCTTGTATAGGCCCTAGGGCTGATAGCCTAGTACCAACCTATTAACCTATGAAAATATAAATAATTTTCCTCATGTCTTTGCATGACAGCTGACTTCTGGTGAGATGGACTAAGTGGCACTGTAATTGTACAAGTACTCATAAAAACATTCCTGACCAAAAAAAAAAGTAAAGCAGCTTTCGGCTTCATGAATGAATTTGACTTTAGCTTGATGTGCAATTCAAAGCAGCTTTTTTTCTTTAGTGAAAAATGCTTAAAGCATGATCTTGTGTATCTTTTTGTATTGCTTGTTTGACTGATCTATGGCATATCTGCTTACAACTTTGGTGGCTTGTTTTTGTGTTGGTCGTACTTTATTTTCTTTTAAAGTAATTCTGTTATTTTTTGATTGCTAGATCAACTTTTGTCTTAATATGTCATTCTACTATTTAAAGACTTCAGAGGTAGTGTTTATTTTCATGACTTATTTAACATTGTAGCAGTGCTGTAGTATTCTTGAACTTTGCAATGTTGTATGTTACTTCCCTTTTGAAAGAAATTCCATAAAACTGTATTTTCTGAGTTTCTTTAAAACCCAGGATGACCTTGAAGTGACTGTCAAGCCATGTAAACTACTTGCTCAGCAAAATCCTTTTTTTCTGAGTGATGGTTTCCGTAATTATGTGCAAAATTGCACATTTACTACCTTTTCAGCATCTTCCTTTTTTCTGACCATTTTTGTTAGTCCTTCCTTTTATTTCACCCGTATAATGTCTGCAAGAATGTTGCTTTCTTCAAAGTTTGTTGTGATACCTAATGTCATCTTAATGTGGGTGGAGGCCACCCACAGTACAGCTAATATTCTGCTGTCATTGTTCAGATGGCCAGTATTCTTGCATGCTGATTTTGAAGAAATGATGTACAGTAAAAGTCGCTAATCTGGAAAATGTATTAGCGCTAAACCACTGGTTTAACTTTGCTTAATAAACCAACCCACAGCTAGAACTATTTCTGTAAATTGTCTGAAATGCTTGTGCAGTGTTTTAACACCTTAATTGAATTATCACTTAAGACACAGACAAACACACATTTATATATAAAAGAAAACAAAAGATGTTATGTTCATGGTTATAAGCATTATCTATCACATGCATGCTTTGATACAGTTGTCAGCAATTCAGAGTTACATAAATTGCTTAATTCCTGTCTTCCTTTAATCCACACTCCTCTAAAACATAATTCTGCATGCGTTTCCACAAATGCCTTTGTTTTTGTAGTTTGCTTCTATCATATGCTGTTCTTTTGACATTGTTACAATATTCAGTTCGTCAAGTGCAGTTGGTTTAGACTTTAATTTCCATTTTCTAGTAATTGCATTTTTTGCAGCCACCAGAATTATACTTAACAAGGCCTTACTATGTTCAGGAAATTCAGGTCATGTATTCCAGCTAAAAAAAGTAATCACTTCCTTAGACACACCCAGTAGCTCACCCAATATTTCTGACGGAGTACTCTGTAGGGAATTTTTCAAGTCTGCTAACTCATTACAGTCCCATAACATAGGCTGTCAGTTGCTGCTTTTTTCCCCCCTGTCACACCTCCAGCATTTGCCATCTACCTGAGGAATAATTATTTTGAGTCTTCTTGGGATATAAAATACCTATGCAAACACTTCTAAGCAAAAAATTCTAAATGTTCTACACTTTTTTTTACATATTTGGGAGCCATACATACAGTAGATATAAAAAGTTTACACACCCCTGTTAAAATGCCAGGTTTTTGTGATATAAAAATGAGACCACAATAAATCATTTCAAACCTTTTCCACCTTTAATGTGCAATTCAATTGAAAAATCTGTTAGGGGAAAATATAAAAATTAAAAAAGTACAATAAGCTGGTCTAATACTGTGTTGAAGCACCTTTTGAATTAATTACATAATTCAGTCTTCTTGAGTACACACCTGCCATCAATTAAAGAGATGCTAATTAACCCCAAATAAAGTTCAGCTGTCCTAGTAAGTCTTTCCTGACATTTACCCAGTTGCCTGCAACAGCAAAAGCCATGGTTCTCAGCTTATAAGCATCAAAAGGATCTCATTGTTGAAAGGCATCAGTCAGGAGAAGGGTACAAAAAAAATTCCACAGCATTGGATATACCATGGAACACAGTGAAGACAGTTATCAAAAGTGGAGAAAATATGAGACAGTGACATTGCAAAGAACTGGACGTCCCTCCAAAACTGATGAAAAGACTAGACGAAAACTGGTCAGGGATGCTGCCAAGAGACCTACAGCAACACTGAAGGAGCTGCAGGAATTTCTGGCAAGTAGTGGTTGTGTACTACATGTGATAATCTCCCATGTTGTCTACATGTCTGGGCTATGGGGTAGGGTTGCAAGACAGATGCCTTTTCTTACACAGAAAAACATCCATGCCTGGCTAAAATTTGCAAAACAATACATCAAGTCTCCCAAAAGCATGTGGGAAAATGTCTTAGTCTGATGAGACCAAGGTTGAACTTTTTGGCCACAGTTCCAAAAGGTACGTTTGGGGCAAAAACAACACTACATTTCACCCAAATAACGCCATCCCCATGGTGAAGCATAGTGGTGGCAGTATCATGCATTGTGGTTGCTTTTCTTCAGCTGGAACTGGGGCTGTAGTCAAGGTGGAAGGAATTATGAACAGTTCCAAATACCAGTCACTTTTGGCCCAAAGCCTTCAGGCGTCTGCTAGAAAGCTGAATATGAAGAGGAATTTCACCTTTCAACATGGCAATGACCCCAAGCATACATCCAAATCGACAAAAGAACGGCTTCACCAGAAGAAAATTAAAGTTTTTTAATGTCTCAGTGAGAGCCAAGACCTAAATCCAGTAGAAAATCTGTGGGGTGACCTGAAGAGGGCTGTGCACAATAGATGCCCTTGCAGTCTGACAGATTTGGAGTGCTTTTGCAAGAAATAGTGGGCAAATATTGCCATGTTAAGATGAGCGATGTTGCTAGACTTGTACCCAAGAAGACTGAATGCTGTAATTAAATCAAAAGATGCTTCAACACAGTATTAGTTTAAGGGTGTACACAGTTATGCAACCAGCTTATTGTACGTTTATTTATTTTTTTTTAATTTTTTTCCCTTAACGGATTTGTTTTTTCAATTGAATTGTACAGGTTATAGGTCACATTAAAGGTGGAAAAAGTTTTGAAATGATTAGTGTGGTCTCGTTTTTTTATAGCACAAAAACCTGGCACTTTAACAGGTGTGTGTAAACTTTTTCTATCCACTGTATATTCTCTTTGCTTCTTTTTGAATTGCTTTTCTAGTCTATTTCCAATCTTTTTGAAACTCCTCTGATTCCATTATTTATCGTGCAATATTTTATATAACAATTTCTGTTCCATATTTAACTAAAAAATCTACCAGAGCAGCTCTTTACCTTAAGATTCCCCTATTTTTCCCTTTGCCTGTACTCTGATATCAGTCCCTGATAGGGAGGACAGTGTCTAGTCTGCAGTCCAGTTGACTTCTTGGCTTCTTCCCATTTTGTTACCTTTCCCTTTCTAGTTATTTGCACCAAATACCTTGGTTCCTTTGCCAGTTTTCACCAGTAAATTTCATCTCCCTCTTGCCTGTTCTGTATACCCTTAATTGCAGTCTTCCGTATCGGTTGAATCTCCTATTTCCATTCTCATGTTGGCTTGGTTCTTAAAATACTTTCTGCTATTTCATGAATATAACATTCTGTGTGGCACTTGTTCACCTTAAGGGTCTGCATTCAAAATTTCATTCACTCTTTATTTCTCGAACCCCCCCCCCCACTTCATCATCACCCCTTTCCACTTTGAATTATAACTTTCTGCTTGTGTTATGTATGAGTCTTAACTGTGTAGCATTAAAATATCCCTTCAAATCAGGTAGTCCTAATCCACCCTTTTCTGTTGGAAGGATCAACTTAACGCACTTGATTTTGTTACCTTTTCCCATCCCAGATAAATCCTTCAACTCTTTATTAATTATTGCTACAACTTCTTCTTTTGTTGATAATGATATGACTGACCTGTGGATATAAAACTAAGGGGACTAAAATGATTTTCACTTCTGTTTTGATATCCATATCCATGATCGAGCTTCCAGTTTCTCTTTCTGTATTATCTTTTGTTTAGTCTCTTCTCAATATCCTTAGCTGTCCTAAGAATCCTTTTTAATCCATACTCCTAAATACTTCATATTATCATGTCTTTTTTAAATATGGGTATTGCTGGACTAATTCATGTGGGGGTACATAGTTTACAGCTATAGCCTTTATTTTATCTTCATTGGTTTTGTATCACAAAAAGACTTGGAAATTGTGTCAAGATGTTCCACAACACACTGATGTCCTTTTTTGATTTAATCAGGTACAAAATATCGTCTGCAAATAAAGCTAACTTTTCTTGAGTATCTTACTAGTTGCATTCTTGAATTTCTGAATCCCTTATTTTCTTCACCAATAAATTACAAAGAGGAAAGAAGACACCCCTGCCTAGCTTCTCTGTTCAGATACAGCTTATTAGAAAGGAACTCTCCTACTTTAATGTTTGCTTCTGATCTCTCATATATCCTCCTAATTCCCCTTCTTATTGTATTGGGGAATGTAAATGCTTCCATTGCCCTACTCCAAAAATCCCAGCTTACACTGTTGAATGCTTTCTGTGCATGAAGGCCCACCAACAACTGTGGTATTTTCTTACACTCTGCTTCTGTCTGGATCATCATTGTTCTATTAAAGTTGTCAAACATCATTGTTCTGTTAATGTTGTCAAATGTTTGCCTCCCCTCCGCAAAACCACACTGGTCCATGTCTATCAATTTTGACAATGCCTTTGCCATTCTTTAGGTACTATAGACATAAACACCGTATTATGGTTTAAAACTGAAATGAGCCTATATGAGGTTGGGTCTGATGGGCATTTACTGTCTTAATGTATTACAGCCACCACAGCTTTCTTCCAGGACACTGATGCTTCCCCTCCTCTTAAATGCTGTTAAATAAAACTGTGCAGATCTTTATCACCTTCTTCGCAGACTTCCACAGGAATACCATCTATTCCTGGAGACTTTACTGCAGATTGATTGTACATCATTTTTATCGCATCTCCTGTCTCAACTGTTAATTGCCTCATCTATGTCTAGTCTTGACATACTTAGGTCTTCCATAAATATTTCCATATGTGTTGGCTCTTGATTTCCACATTTCTCTGATACAAATTTTAATAAAATTTCTGAAATAAAATGAATACCTGTACAGGATCTCTTGTTGTTTTTCTTCTTAAAGGCAAATTTGGCAATGACCCTTTCCACTTTCTGTTGCCTTAGGTCATTGTGCTAAAAGTTATTTAAAAAAAAGTTGCTTAACAACAAATTTTCTATATTTCATGCTTATTATTCAGATACTCCCTTATTTTCACTCTAGTACTCTGCAGTTGCACCTCTTCTGTGAGATTCCCCTTATTCTGCAATACTTTAATGTTTGTTAGCCCCTCTAAATAAGTCCTGTTACTTAACCGTATATTGTCATTCTTTTGTTTCTACACTGTTATACTCCACTTTCATTTTATCAGATTCACTAGCTATAACTTCTGAAGAAATTTCTATCTTTTCTAATAACTTGTTTATTTTTGTTTACAGAAATGTTCCGACTCAGTTTATTCCATTTTCATTGGAGACTCTGGGAGAAAAGCTCCACATGTTAGGCACATATTTAAAGAGAAAAAAAGACACTTTGTAAAATATGTTGAATTTACATGAAAACGCAATTATATGAATACATCTAGAACACATTATGTAGCATACAGTAGCCCAAGAATTTAAGGAAATGCATCTTTTCATGGAGTAGCTGGTTACATAGAAATTACATGGATGAGCACATTGCATAATGCATCCACTGTCTATCATTTGGAGTTAGAGAAGGGTAGCAAAGGCAACAAGGGATTTAGCAGGAGGTAGAATACCCCCATAACATAGTAACTTAAAACAAATGCACAAAACTATGTCCATCTTCAAATGAAGTTTAACGCCCTGATGGAAACAATTGTCTAAATAGACAGCAGCACACACAGGTATAACTTAGGTTCATAGGTTAGTACTAGGCTATCGGCCCTAGCGACCTATATAAGCCTAGCCATAACAATTCCCTAGCTATTTCTTACCACACTATTTACTTCCCTGGACCCCTGTCTAGCAGGGCGACTGACGTGATCCCTGGGGTGAATTTCCCTTCTCCCATCCAATCGTCAAGGTCCCTTTTGAAGAAGGCCAAATAGGTGTTCTGCTTGACATGTATGGGCAGTCTATTCCAGAGTCTGGGGAGTGTCTGGGTCAGGAACCTATCCCTCCAGCATGATGTTCTTAGTTTTTCACTGTTGCAGTCATTACATTTGGATTATCTGCTTGCAGGTAGCCCTCAGCCGGCCTGATTATCAAAAGTCTTGGGTCCTGTGTCGGATGCTGTCTCATCCTCCATGACGTCAGGCAGTCAGGGGTATAAAGCATGCAGCCGATGCCATTACATCAGTCTGACCTCCCATTAAAGGCAGAAAACTAAACATATTCCTCCCATTGCTAAAGCGCCTCAGAAAGAATGGCAGGATTTTTACCCAGGGTTTGTTCAGTGCTCTAATGGCATTGAAGCTGCTGATGCAGCATTTTAAGTGGATTTACTCCCAGGTCTCTGACACTCGGGTACAGTATTATGAGATATTACAAATGGAATCTCCTAAACCTTCTGCTGTTTCCCTGCTTTGGATGCTTTATTGGATACAATTGCAGCTGCTGCCGCTTTGGCTCCTGATTCCCAACCTCTGGCCCCTAGGAAACTTTATGGCTTTTGTAAGGTTTCTGAGGCCTTTAAGTGCCTTTACAAGTGTCCTTTTGTTATAGTTCACTTATCTGCGGTCTCTGCTTGTGTACCTTAGAACCAATTGTTGGACTCCCTTTTTTTTTAAGGTCAAGCAATTCCTTTAAGGTGTCATTCATATCAGGCCCCCAAGAAAAGCTGTTCCTCTTTCTTGGGTCCTTAATTTTATACTTGAAAACTGACTCTGGCTTCTTTCGAGCCCACTTCTTTTTGGCTGTTTTGTTGGTGGCTGTTCAGCCAAGAGAGTTTGTGAACTTTGGGCTCTAATGGCAAGTTTTCCCTTTTTGCATTTTCATAGAGAGAGGGTGTTTTTACATACTAATCCTCCTTTTATGCCCAAGGTGGTTAATGAGTTGTTCCTTAGTCTGTTTAGCTCCCTTCTTTTTTCCTGTTCTTTATAGTCCAGAGCTGGTTTTGACACTGCAGTCTTGCAGGGCCCTAATAGCTGATGTTCTTCATGTTTCAGTGTTGCAGTCATTACATTTGGGTAATCTGCTGGCAGGTTGCCCTCGGTTAGCCTGAATAACAAAGTCTTGGGTC
The DNA here is from genome assembly GCF_019279795.1 of Protopterus annectens. Taxonomy (NCBI): domain Eukaryota; kingdom Metazoa; phylum Chordata; order Ceratodontiformes; family Protopteridae; genus Protopterus; species Protopterus annectens. The sequence goes on along the minus strand of NC_056743.1, from coordinate 316,901,530 downwards.
CTGCATCGGTTGCTGTCTCCTCTTCCATGACGTCAGGTCATCAGGGGTATAAAACATGCAGCCGATGCCATTTTCATCAGTCTTTCTTGCTGACGGTGCCCGAAGCAGAAGCATTTCGCAAGTGCCAGTCGGCCGACTCCTGAAATTTTCGCATTCGAGTTTCAGAACCGAAGTCTTCAAACTAAAGCTAAGTACCCCTTTGAGGAAACTTTTTCTTGCTACTTACCGATGTCATTAAAAGTTAATAATTGCATTACTTGTGGGAAGCAAATACCTCATAAGGATTTTCATTTGTACTTATTCCTTGCCTAGGCCCAGATCATAACGTGCCTTGCTGTTGTTTGTGTGCTAGATTTAACCAACGCACTATTAAGCATCGGTATATTTTTGCTGCTAAATATTTTGGCTCAAGATTTAATTATCCCGAAACTTTTGAGTCGCAGGCCTCTACCGAGACCCATTCAGAGTCCGGTATGTCACGAGATCCTGAGAGTACTGAACTCACGGATGTCTCTCCCTTGGATGGGTCCGGAGCCGCTGAGCAGGCACCGGCTTCTGAGGGTGTTTTCAGGCCTCAACATTTTTATATCAAACCAACGCCAGCCTCAAAAACAAGATTAAAATCTTCTGTGTCTAAAAAACTGACACGAGCCACGTGCTCAGGCCCCTATGCCTAAAAAACAGATTATCAAAACGGCTGAGGACTTAATTACCTTGATCAGGGGTTCCCAACCCCCCCCCCCCCTGCTAAGAGTCCTAGGCAAGGCACTGATTATGAATCTTCATATCAGGTTTCCATTTCTTCTGATTCATCTTCTGATCAGGAATTTTCTATTCCACCCTATGAGGATTCTGATGCAGAAGAATCCATCCCATCTGCATCTCCTCCTGAGGATTATTCTTTTGGAGAAACTTTGCATACTTTAAGGGAACATTTTCACTGGGAGAGTCAGGACTTCTCTGAATCAAAGAAGAGGCTTAGGGATTTCCTCCTCCTTCCGCAGCATAGGCCTTTGGCAATTCCTCCTGTATTAGATATTGTTGATGTGTTTTCAGAATCAAGCATGGCTCCTGATACCCGAACTCCGGCTCCTAGTAAGCCAGACAGATATTACAGGGTTCCTGACTCCCACAAATATCTCTTCAAAAATCCTGCTGCTGATCTTGAGACTATTTCACAGGGTCCCAAGGGTGTAAAGGCCTCTACAGCCAAAAATCTTTACCCCCTCTGATAGAAATTCCAGGGCGCTCGATAGATGGGGAAGGAAGGTTTATACGTCTGCAACCTTGGCAATTAGGGCCTTAAACTGCCAGTTTCATATGCTTAAATATCAACAGCATGTTATGGGCTTACTGAAACAGAAAATGATGTTTATTTCTGATTGTGTGAAAAATAAAGAATTACAGGAATTATTGCATTCAGCAGAACAAGTTGGAAAGCATACTTTGCGATATGGTTTTGATTCCTTGGAGGCCTCTTGCAGGGCCGCAGTTACTGGATCTGTGATTAGAAGGCATGCCTGGCTCAAGGAGCAAAATCTGCCTGATCATGTTAAAGCTAAATTGTTGGATGCCCCTTTGCAGCTTGATACTCTGTTTGGTAATAAGGTAGAAGAGGTTTTAAAGAAAATGGAAGACAAAGCTAAATCTATTCAAACTGTAAAAGATTTCTTGCAAGTGCAGCCACCCAGGTTCAGTAGGCACTGGCCTACTAAAAATTGGTCCTTTCCTGTGTCCAGCAGGGCCACTCAAGGCAAATCCAGGCACTCAAAAGGCTCCAGATACCAGTCACAGGGTTCTTACAGGTCAAAGCAATGGGGTGCCTCTACCTCCAAATCTGCAGGAAACGATGCACAACCCTACAGTAAGCAGTCTCAATGACTTCCCTCTACCTTCACCAAGCACTTATCTTTTGGCATCCCCCTTGGGGGGAAAACTAGCACTTAATGCTCAAAATTGGCAGTTAATTACCCAGAACAAGTAGGTATTAAGCATAGTATCCCAGGGGTACAGATTTCATTTCCATACTTTGCCAATTCCAAACGGTTAGCCACATCTGCACAAAATCAGTGGGCAGAGGCTCAGAAACAAATTATGTCCGTTATGGATATGGGGGCCATTCAACCAGTACCAGAAAAAGAAAAAGGACAAGGTTTTTATTCTAGACTTTTCCTGGTACCCAGAAAAGACCATGCCTGGCATCCAGTACTGGACTTATAGATTTTGAACACGTTCCTGGACATTTCAAAATTCAAAATGCTGACTTTAAAACAGCTACTGCCTATGCTGGGCAGGAATGCTTGGTTAGTGACTCTAGACTTAAAGGAGGCATACCTGCATATCCCAATAAGGGAATCATGCAAAAGATACCTCCGCTTCAAGGCAGGTTTTCTGCATTACCAATTCTCTACACTGCCTTTTGGCTTATCTACTGTTCCCAGGGTCTTTACAAAGTGCCTGGCACCAGTAATTGCATTCTGCAGACAAAGAAGCATACAAATTTATCCTTATCTGGACGACTGTCTCAAGCAGAGGACAAGGACACTCTTCTTCAACATCTGGCATTTGTAAAAAGGCTTCTAACATGCCTAGGGTACACAATAAATGGAAAAAAATCCCAACTGGTACCCTCTCAAATAATTACATTCCTGGGTGCAAGCTTGAAAACAACTGCCCAGATGACTCGCCTTACGCCAGACAAACAAAGGGCAGCAAAAACCCAGTTATCTGCAAGACAAATTCTGCAGGCTTTGGGGTTCATGGCATCGTGCTTTCTACTAATTCCATATGCGAGACTGCATATGTGGAAACTACAGTGATACCTAAAAAGTTTATGGAGTCAACATTGTCACAGTCTGGAAACAATGATTCCTCTCATTCCCTGCCTACAACAGGAGTTTCTTTGGTGGGCAGAAACATGTCACCAAAACAAGGAACAGTCATTCACTCTACCCCCTGCCACCCAAACCCTAACTACAGACGCATCAGACTATGCTTGGGGGGCCCACCTGTCTGGGAGATGCATTCAGGGCAAATGGAGCCCGAAACAAATGCATCTGCATATCAACCAGAAAGAGATGCTAGCTGTTCAGAATGCTCTGACAGCCTTCAAGGACTTCCTTCATCCAGGACAACTACTGATAAAGACGGACAACACCACTGTTATGTGGTACATAAACAAGCAGGGAGGTACACATTCCTACCCCCTTTGCAGACTTGCCATGGCATTGTGGAACACAGCCTTGACTTACCAAATACATCTTCAGGCTCAATTCCTGTCAGGAAAACAAAATACTCTGGCAGACGAGCTAAGCAGAAATCTTATGGACCTGCACGAATGGAAACTGGATCCACAAATCTTCAGCATGTTAACACAGAAATGGGGGTGCCCAGACATAGATCCATTTGCCTTTCCCCAAAATTATCAGCTGGATGAATTCTGCACAAGAACTTATAACAGAAAAGCATGGAAAGTGGATGCCCTATCCTTCAGTTGGAAAAACCCATCAGTCTATGCCTTTCCCCCTCTGCCTCTTCTCTCCAAGGTCTTAAGTCAGACAGGAAAAACCAAAAATGATCCTAATTGCTCCAGACTGGTCCCTCCAGCACTGGTACCCAATTCTAAGGAATTTGTCTCAACTTTCTCCTAGGTACTTGCCTCAAATACCTCCTCTACTGTCTCAGCAGAACAATCAAATTCTGCACACTCCGCTCCAAACTCTGAACCTTGCAGCGTGGCTGATCATTTAATTATTGAAAAAACACCTCTCAGTAAATCTGTGATGGATGTCATTTTGGAAGCCAGAAGGCCTAGTACTAGTAAATCTTATGCTGATAAATGGAAGAGATTCTGTGCTTGAAACCAAGCACAAGGAATGGACACAGCTAAGCCCAATATTCCTCAGATTTTACAATACTTGACTGAGATGCTTGACAAGGGCCTATCTTTTTCTTCAATAAAAATACATGCCTCTGCCATTCTCGGCTCTACAACACAGGGTCTCCCCTCTTTTCTCATCCTCTGCTTAAACAGTATCTTAGAAGGGACAAAAATTTAAGGCCTCCCAGAAGATCACAAACTCCTGCATGGGACCTCAACTTTGTGTTGGAAAAACTCACCCTGCCTCCTTTTGAACCAGCAGCTACTGTGGTTATAAAATTTCTATCTTGAAAAACAGCTTTCCTCTTGGCAGTCACTTCAGCAAGAACAGTTTCAGAACTACAGGCTCTCAGGGCTGTGGAACCTTTTATTACATTTTACCCGGACAGGGTGCCCCTCAGGACCAACCCTTCTTGTATGCCTAAGGTGGTATCCAGTGTGCATTTTACCAGACAATTCACATGCCAACATTTTACCCAAATCCGCAGAACAAGGGGGAGTGGATTTTTCCTTCATTGGATGTACACAGACAGCTAAGAAAGTTAAGTTGTCTCTCTCACCTTCATTCTTGCTGGTTGGGTACGGAGCCGACCTTCGGCTCCGACTCAGCCATTTTCTAAAGCTCGAGAGCTACTTATTGGCTCGAGGCCTCCCTATATCCCACAATGCCTGGCGCTAGACCCCCAGATCTCGTTTGCCACTTCAGCTTCGAGGTTGCGCTTCACTGGCTCAGGTCGTATTAATCTTTTGTATTTTTAGAAATTAAATTGTGTATATTTTTCAACTTTTTTTGTTAATTCAGAGTAGTACTGTAGACTAGTCTTAGTTTCCCTGTGTTTTTCTGACCTTTACGAAACTCGTTTTTACTTGGAGAGTTTCTCCCCTCCACTATCTCCCTAAGTAGGCCGTTTAAGTTGGAGGCTATCCCCTTCCCTTTTTAAATTGTTCCAGTAGGAAGTAGTGTTTAGCCTTTGTAGTCTAAGTCATAGTATCTTAGTTTTGTTAGTATTGTTTCCTTTAAATTTTTTGTGTGAAGTTGTGGGACGTGTGTGTGTGTGTGTGTGTGTGTGTGTGTGTGTGTGTGTGTGTGTGTGTGTGTGTGTGTGTGTGTGTTTTTTGCACTAGTCTAACATTTATCCATCGGTATTCCTTTTTTCTTTATCATGTCAAAGGATACCAAGGTATCAGGGTTCAAGAAGTGTGACTCGTGCTGTCAGAAAATGTCTGACAGACGGTCACACTTCTTGTGTTTATTGTTTGGGTTACCTACACCTGCAGGACTCTTGCTCGGTATGTCATGCCTTTAGTCTGAGAGTCCTGCAGGAGCGTAGGAACAAGTTGATTCTCAGGGGGTTACTAAAACCCGAGGGGTCTCCGGCAAAGTCTCAGCCAGCGAAAACCCCTAAGCCCACCAAGCCGTCTGCTCCCAGTATGGAGCCGTCGCCAGGTGGAGCATCTGCTTCAATTTCGGTTCCGGCTGGAACCGAAGTATCAAAATCTCTCTCTGCTCCGACCTTGGTGTCGGAGCCGTAAGCAGTCCAGGTCACCATCCCTGGGGTTGTTTCACTCTGCTCCGGGATCACCTTTACTACAGTCCGAACGGAGCCATAGGTCTCGCTCTTCTCTGTCCTTGAGGCTGTCCGATCATGACTTTGAGAGAGTGGTTAGTAGACTCCTCAAATCGCAGGCCCTGGCTAAAATGTTAACTAGCCCTCCTCATCAGGCTGTGGCTGCTCCTTTTTCTGAAGTAGTTCCTCCTCCGACTCCTCCTGTCAGCTCTGAGCCGGAGCTTGTTGGGGCTCGAATCCTGGAAATGGCACCGATGCTTCCCCTTTCGGCTCCGATTTCTTCAGTGGTTCCGTCCTTGGAGGGATCTAGGTGCCGGGACTCCCTCGTCTGCTCCGAGGGGGCGAGTGGCATCGGACCCCTGTCTGACCCCGTTCTCCCTCTCGGAGCCTTGGCGCAGGTAAGCTCAGCTCCTACATCAACCTCGGAGCCGTCCCTTTCAGTGCCGGAGAGGATTCCTGTCTCCTCTGAGCGGGGGCCCTCTTCTCTGCCGGACAGGGGTGCCTTCGAGGTCATGAGGAGCACGCTGACTTCTGAGTCTGCACCTCGATCAGCCCCTTCAGCTCCTCCCCCCAGGGTGCCTGCTTCGGTCTCTGCCCCTCCTCCAGACCCCAAGCGAGGGGATCAAACGCTCTAGGTAACCCCAATGGGTGTATCTTCCTCTTCCGAGGCCTCCCCTGAGATTTCAGAGGAGCCCCCTCGAAAGAGGAAATGTAAGCGGAAACATGTCGACTCCCCAGAGTCGGTCACGTCGGATACTGACTCTGAGGATTCAGAAGGGTCCCCAAGATCCCCCTCTGAAGATCTCTTTCTCAGACATCCTTGAGATCCTTAAGCAGAGGGGGAACTGGTCTGCCCTTAAACCTTCTGAGGACGAGTCGGTATACTTGGATGCGTTTGGTTCTCGCCCCTCCACCTCCTGGGTGTCCTCCGCCTTTCGATCCATTAATGGAAGTGGTGGCTCGGAAGGAGTGGTCAGCTCCGGACACACTGGAGCCAACCCCTCACAGGCCCACTAAGTTTATCACGGCCCCCCCAAGTTAAACAGTTTCTGACAAAGGGTGTCCCCGTTGATGCCATGGTGGTAGCAGCTGCCACGAAAAAGGAGTTGGCTGACACTTCTGTACCTGTCCATCCCCCTAATAAAGACTCTAGGACGATGGATAGATACGGGAAGCGGATGTTTTCCTCAGCGACCTTCTCCATGCGGTCGCTGAATTATTTATGCCACTTCACCCGTCTTCAGAGGGATCTCCTCAAGGAGCTAGGAGATACCCTGCAAGATCCATCAGCTGCGGGGGCTCAAGACAAGATAAACTCCCAGCTGGCGACTCTTAATTCTATCGTTAACTCCTCCATGCGGTTCATTTCGTATGCGGCTGATGGGGCGAGTAGAGCCGCAGGCACAGGTGTGGCTTTGAGAAGACATGCCTGGAAGCGGTTATGTAACTTCGCTGATCCCTTCAAGGCGTCTTTCACCAACACCCCTTTTGATGGTTCGGCTCTGTTTGGACCTCAGGTGAAAGATACACTTACCAGGTGTGAGCAGGAAGGCAAGACTCTCTCTGCCGTTGGAGTCAGTTTTTCCACTCACTCTAGACCATACCCTAAGGGTCAGAAGAGTGGGAAGATGTGGTTCCAGAAACCCCAGGGAGCCGTGCCTGACACGTGGCGAGTTTCCCTCCAGAGACAGAGGAGGGAACAACAATAGATGCCGCCCACGGAGCAGAGGGCGTCCGCAGAATCAGGGAAGCAGAGAATCTTTCTCTGACTAGCCCTTCCAGCACCCCTGAGGGGCTGCCCGGCTGTCTGCCTTCGGAGGCAGTCGGGGGAAGGTTGTCTTTGTACCCAGAAGCCTGGCTTCTCATCACTCGAGACAAATGGGTACAGTCTATCATATCCGGAGGTTACAAAATCCCGTTTGTCCACAGTCCCTTAAAATCAAACAACCCCATCCCAGATGTTCCACCCAGTCTAAGGGAACAGGCAGTACAAGAAATTTCAAGACTGCTAAAAAAACGGGCCATCTAACAAGTTCCAGCAGACCAGCAAGTATTCGGAATTTACTCAAAGTTCTTTTTGGTACCAAAAAAGACAGGGGACTGGAGACCCATTTTGGATCTCAGCAGACTAAACAAGTCTGTTCAAAGAAAGAAGTTCCGGATGGTCACGCTTCATTCCATTCTACCCTTTTTGGGTCAGGACAATTAGATGTGCTCCATAGATCTTCAGGATGTGTACTACCACATCAAAATGGACAGGCGTTCCAGAAGGTTTCTCCGCTTCCGGTTGGGAGCCAGTCATTACCAGTTCAGAGCCCTGCCCTTTGGTCTCACCACAGCCCCCAGGGTTTTCACCAAATGCATGGCAGTGGTTACCGCTCACCTGAGATGGCAAGGATTCCAGGTGTTTCCATATCTAGACGACTGGCTCCTTACTGCTACCACCAGACATCAATTGCTAAGAGCCAGGGATTATACCATCCAAACATGTTCCAACCTAGGTATCTCAATAAATTTCAAAAAGTCTGCATTGTCGCCTTGTCAGTCCTTAACCTTTATAGGCGCAAGATTAAATACGAAAGATCTGTCTGCAAGGCTTCCAGTAGACAGAGTGGCAGACATTCGCCGACATGTACAGGTGTTATTGGGATGCCGAAAGATTCAGGCCAGATTCGTCCTAAAAACCTTGGGTCTCATGGCAGCAGCGATCATATTAGTTCCCCTGGCTCGTTTCCACATGAGGATTCTCCAGTGGTTGATTTTCACCCAGTGGTCCTTTTCAACAACTTCCTTTGTCTCACAAGATAATAATCACACAGTCATGCAAAGACACTTGGCTTGGTGGATGGTCTCTCCATCAGTACCCCAGGGCAGACCATTTGTCCTTCCTCCTCCAGTTGCCACGGTGACCACGGATGCCTCCCTGATCGGGTGGGGGGGCATTTTCAAGGCAGGACTGTCCAAGGGCACCTGGCAACCCCACGAGTACCACTTGCACATAAACGTCTTGGAGATGAGGGCGGTGCTTTTAGCATTGCAAGCTCTTCAGAACTCTACCCACTGAGTCCATTGCAATTCAGACAGACAATATGTCTGTAGTGTGGTACATCAACAAGCAGGGCGGGAACCAAGTCATATCCCTTATGTCGAGAAGCACTCAGACTATGGCAGTGGGCGATCTCCTCTCAACGGTTTCTGACAGCAACGCACATCCCTGGGAAGTCCAACGTCATAGCGGACAGGCTAAGCAGAGCTATTCTCATGCCTCATGAGTGGTCTCTCAACCGGACAGTAGCGGACAGAATCTTTCGCAAATGGGGTCAGCCTTGCTGCGACCTTTTCGCAACTCCTCTCAGCAGCAATTGCGACAGTTTCTTCACTCTCTTCCGTCTTCCGGGACACTCCCTCAGAGATGCTCTAGTTCACGATTGGTCCCAGGGACTTCTATATGCATTCCCACCCTTTCCACTAATTCCCAAACTAATTCAGAAAGCTACCGTTCTGGGTTGCAGGATGATCCTCATCGCCCCCTACTGGCCTCGACAAATCTGGTTCCCATTCCTGCATAGTCACCTTCTAGAGCAGCCTTGGAATCTGGACCCAGTTCCGGACGGGCTGCATCAGTCTCTTCAGTCTCTCAACCTCACTGCTTGGTTGCTCCACTTCCAACCTTAGCCAGGCTTCCCAGTATTTCCAATTCAGTGCGTGAGATTATCCTTTCTTCGCACAAACCTGTAACCAAGAAAACTTATGCTAGTAAGTGGAAACGTTTTTCTTTCTGGGCAGAGGCTAGAAATATAGATCCCTTCATGTCCCCTGTCCATAACCTCCTAGACTTTTTAGCAGAACTTTTTCAAGCAGGCTCCTCTTCTGCCACCATTAGAGTTCAGCTTGCGGCAATCTCTAAATCTGAAGTAGTTAACTTCATTTGTGCAGCAACCTATGGGAATCGAATCCGACTTCGGATCTGAGCCGGCAGTTTTCAACAGCTTAGATCAGAGTTCCAAGCTCCTCCCCATACCCATAATCCCCTGCCAACCCTGACTGACCTCAGATCTAGTTTGCCGCGGTTTAACCAACAGCAGCTCGATCTTGAGTTCCAGACATTTAGAGGTTTTTGTGAGAAAAATTTAACTTTTTCTTTCTTTTTTCTATCCTACTTGGTTGTGAGTGCTTTCAGGTCCCTTTTTGTCTAAAATCCTCCCTAGCTTATCTTTATATTTTTTGTAATTAACCTCCCCCTTCCCTCGTGGTTCCGTTAGGGTTGTGTGTGCGTGTTTGGGGCCTAATGTGTGTGTCTGTCCTTCTTAAAAAAATGTCTGAGGCCTCAAAGCCTATTTTTTTTAAGTACACCGAGTGTGGCCATAAGGTGTCCCTGGCGGATGGCCACACTCTGTGCGTGCTGTGCCTTGGGGTTGAGCACCTCTCTTCTGGTTGTTCCATTTGTGCGGCGTTCAACCCCAGGGCACTTAAGGACCGGAGGTCTAAGCTGATTCTGGTGGGTCTTCTGCCCCCGGATTCGGCTTCTACCTCCGGTCCTTTTGTGGCTCCCGCTGTGGCGGCTGCCACTCCTGCTTCCCTCCCCCTGGCCAGGACTCAACCTCCCGCCTTAGGCCCGGAGGAGAGGGAGGCTAGGAAAGAAAAGGAGGGAGAAGCATCACAAGCGGCGGGCTGAGGCCTCCACTTCGGCCCCACCGGCTAAACGGTCTTCTCCCTCCAGGACTTCTGGGTCTCCTCCATCTCGTATCCGGTCTCCTTGCTTTTCACCGGGTCCTGTGGAGGACGAGACCTGAGGTCATCGAGGCGGCACTCCTGTCCCGCCTCGGTGGCCACATCGAGATCGACCTGAAGCCTCACGGATGCAGATTTGGACCAGATGGTGAGAAGATTCCTCCAGGCCCAACTGCAGATGGGAGTGCTCCTGCCTCCCCCCCTCCGGGGGGGGGGCTCGACCTCCTTCTTTGCCCCGATAGCTCCTCCTCCGTCCCGCTTCCCGGGCTCGGAGTTTTCGGAGCCGGGCAGCCTTGGAGCCGGGGCTGTGTCGGCGCCAATAGTCTCGGGTACTTTGGCGCCGACACTTCCCTAGAGTCTGTCGGGTCCATTTTCGTTGGATCCGAGCTCTCTGAGCCGAGGGCTGAGCTTCGGATCCAGGGGTATCAGTATGCGTTCGGCTCCATCCAGGTCAGAGCATGCTGGCCCCTCGGATCCGATCGCTTCGGCACCGGCCCCGATCCGTCCGTCTGATCCGAGTGAGGGTCTGCTTTCGGATCCTAGAGAGAGCAGCTCTCCCTCGGCGTTTGATGTGGTGGAGAGGGCTCTGTCGAGAGATTCCAGGCCCCCGGCCCTTGCCACTGCTCCACCCTGCACTCCTCCTCTGTTGGGCCCGACTTCCATCACCCGGCCCCAGGGACAGCCTGCTTTGATGTCCCAGGTCGTTCCTTTGGAACAAGATGTTGCTGGTGAGACCTCCTCAGACAGCCCCCCCGAGGAGGTTCCTCACAAGCGCAAGTGCAAGAGGAGGCACCTGGACTCCCCCTGAGTCCTTGACTGAGGACACTGATTTGGAGGAAGGGGAAGGTTCCCCAAGATCACCCCCCCCGAAGATGTCTGTTTTGGTGACATCATGAGATGCTCAGGATAAGGGGGGGTGGTTTGCCCCAAAGCCTACTTCGGACAAATCTGTGTTCCTGGAGGCGTTTGAAGCAGGCCCGTCTACTTCTTGGGTGTCCCCTCTGGCCGACCCCCTGGTAGATTTGATTACTACCAGGGCATGGAAGGAGCTGGACACTTTGGAGCCAGTCCCCAAGCGCCCGGATAAATTTCTTAGCCCCCCCTCCAAGTCCCATTGGAGTAAGGGTCCCCCTGTAGATGCCATGTTGGTGGCGGCGGCCACCAGGAGGGAACTAGCTCAGGAGAGTCCCTCGGTCCACCCCCGAGCAAGGAGTCTCGGTCGATGGACCGTTTAGGGAAGCTGGTTTTTAGTTCGGCTACCTTCTCTGTGAGGTCGCTGAACTACATGGCACATGTTCTTCGACTGCAGCGGGACCTTATCAGAGTACGCTGCGTAACCCCCCCCCCCCCCCGAGTCCATGTCGGCGGAGGACAAACGGTTGCACTCCACCCGGATGGCCACTCTCCGATCTGTATCTAACACCTCTATGCCGCTAGAGCCAGCGGAGCGGGCCTCGTCATGAGGCGTCAGGCCTGGCTCCGTCACTGTGATTTCACGGAACCCTTCAAGGCATCTTTCGCTAATGCCCCTTTCGATGGTTCTGCCCTTTTTGGCAAAACCGTTAACGATACTTTGGTCCAGAGCGAGACTGACGGGAAGACGTCTGCCGTTGGAGTCCGCTTCTCTGCTCCCCAGAGGTCCTTCTCCAAGGACCAAAAGGGACAGAAGAAGATGTGGTTCCGGAAGTCGCAACAGTCCCGTCCCGCTCCGGACTCCCAGCCCTTCCGCGGCAGAGGAGGGCAGGGTGGATGCCGCTCTAGAGGCAGAGGGGGCCCGAGGAACTTTGGATCCAGAGAACCTTTCTCGGACTAACCCACGCAACACCCCTGAGGGGTTGCCCGACTGCTCCACTCTGGAAGCAGTCAGGGGACATTTCTCGAAGCACCTAGCAGCTTGGGAGTCCATCACGACAGACCGCTGGGTGCTTCGCATCATATCCAGAGGATATCAGATCCCCTTTTCTCTTTACCCACGCAACCCCAGATACCTCCCCGATGTCCCACCCGATCAGAGGGAGGCCGCAGCAATGGAAATCCAACAGTTCCTGGAAAAAAGAGACATCCAACACGTCCCCCCCCCCAGACCAGTGCGGGTCTGGTTTTTACTCCAGGTTCTTCTTGGTGCCAAAAAAGACAGGGGACTTAAGACCAATCCTCAACCTCTACCCCCTGAACCTGTCAGTAAACAAAGAGAAATTCTGCATGGTCACCCTTCAATCCATTCTCCCCCTCTTGCGAGAGAACGACTGGATGTGCTCTGTAGACCTCAAGGATGCGTACTACCGCATTCTGATGGACAGGCGATCCAGAAGGTTCCTCCGCTTCTGGCTAGGAGCCAGTCATTACCAATTCAGGGTCCTCCCCTTTGGTCTCACCACAGCCCCCAGGGTGTTCACCAAAGTGTTAGCGGTGATAGCGGCCCACCTGAGGCTCCAGGGAATTCAGGTTTTCCCATACCTGGACGACTGGCTCCTGACCGCCCCGACAAGGCATCAACTCTGCCCAGCCAGAAACTACTTTCTTCATCAAGCCCCCCGGCTGGGGATCGCTATCAACATAGAGAAGTCGTCTCTTGCCCCGTCTCAGACCATAGACTTCATAGGGGCCAGATTAAACACAAACAAGCTCCTAGCCTTTTTGACTACGGACTGGCTACGAATCCTGAGGCTACATGTGCGGGCCATCATACAATCCCCAGCTCCTCCGGCGGAATTGGTCTTGAGGGCTCTAGGTTCAATGGTGGCGGCAATCAATCTATTGCCAATGGCGCGTTTGAACATGAGGGTCTTACAATGGACCCTCCAAGTCCAGTGGTCCTTGCTTCAGTATCCTCTCAGCCATCCCATTCCCCTCAGCAGGGCTTGCAAGAGGGCCCTCTTATGGTGGCTCCAATCTCCGGACCTCCAGGAAGGATGCCCCTTTTCTATGGCCCCTCCCCTAGCCACGGTGACAACGGACTCCTCCCGCCTCGGGTGGGGGGGGCATTGTTCGGGCAGGACAGTCCAAGGCACGTGGGACCTCACGGAGACTTCATTGCATATCAATGTCCTAGAGATGAGGGCAGTGCTGTTGGCGTTGCAAGCACTACAGGACCTTCTTCCTGTAGGAACGATTGCGATTCAGACGGACAACATGTCTGTTGTCTGGTACATCAACAAACAAGGAGGAACCAGGTCTTACCCACACTGTCAAGAGGCCATGAGGGTGTGGGAATGGGCGATCTCCACCAACCGTTTTCTCCTAGCAATGCACATTCCGGGGCGGTCCAACATCCTAGCAGACAGACTAAGTTGCACCATCCTGTTACCATACGAGTGCTCTCTGAATCTCAAGGTAGCGAAGCGGATTTTTGCCGAATGGGGTCAACCCTGTTGCGATCTCTTTGCCTCTCCCTCTAACACAAAATGTTATGACTACTTCGCTCTCATCCCCCCTCCCCCCCCGGGGAATCTCAGAGAGATGCTCTGGTGCATGCTTGGCCTTCCCGGTCTACTTTATGCTTACCCTCATCTTCCTCTGATGCTAGTTTCTGCAGAAAGCCAGTAGGTTGGGGAGCAGGATAACCCTCATTGCCCCATTCTGGTCTCGTCAAGCCTGGTTCCCTTACCTTTGGTCTCATCTGATGAATCCTCCTTGGATTCTGGATCCACTTCCCGATCTAATATCCCACCCCCTAGATCTCCCAATCCCGAACCTGGACAATCTCAAGCTCACAGCTTGGCTGCTCCAGTTCCACTCATAGCTAGGACTCCCGGTACCTCTTCCCCTGTTAAAGCTATCCTAGTAGCAGCGCACAAGCCTTGTACTAGAAAGATCTATAGTAGCAAATGGAAGTGTTTCTCCATTTGGGTGGAACATCGAAATTTGGATCCTTTCACAGCCCCTTTGCCCACTGTATTAGACTTCCTGTCAGGGCTGTTTCATCAGGGGGATAGCTCCTCCACAGTCAAGGTTCAACTAGCAGCTATCTCTCATTATCACGTGGGAAATGAACTTGGCCCTTTGATCACCACGAAATTTTGTAAGACCTTTCTGAAGGGCACCTTTCTGCTCAGACCTCCAGTGAAGGATGTAGTCCCTCCTTGGGATTTAACGCTGGTGCTTCAGGCCTTGACAGCTCCCCCGTTTGAGCCTGCTGCTTTGGTAGATCTTAAATTCCTGTCATGGAAAACGGCCTTTCTTGTCGCTATCACCTCGGCTCAAAGGGTCTCTGAACTACAAGCCCTCTGTGTAAAACCCCCATACTTGACTTTTCACAAGGATAGAGTTTACCTCAGGACCAGTCCCTCTTTTCTTCCCAAGGTTGCGTCTGAGTTGAATATTAATCCAGACTAAGTGCTATCATCCCTGCCTGTCCAAGGCTTCTCTCAGCCTCCACCTAACCCATAAACCCAAGAGGCCACTATTTTGCCCGTTTGTCTAGCTGTTTAATTCTGCACCTCTTCAAAACATAATTTTCATTCTTGTTTCCTTTATTTGGGCCTGTAAGCGTCAGTGTATTTACCTGTATTTACTTGTCCTAACAACAACATTGTATTTGTATTTACTTGATTTATTTGTTGTAACTTATTCATTGTATTGGTTTAACTTACCATGATCCTGGAGCTTTTCTCCCCGGGCCTCCACTGAAAATGGACATGTATCCAGTTGGACTAGCCCGGTCAACAAATGTAAAATAAAAATAAATAAATAAAATAAATAATCAGTCCATTAACCTACCACTCTTTTTTCCTAATTACCTAAACAAAGGGGAATACAAATTACACACACTGGATGTGCATAGACAACTTTGCTTCTACATCCACAGGACATCTGGTCATAGGCAATCTGACCAGTTGTTCGTCTCCTTTGCCAAATTTAACTTTGGTAAATCTGTGTCTAAAGTCACGCTGTCTAGATGGATTTCACAGTGTATCCTTTTAGCATATGAAAGTTCTGGCACTCCCGCACCTCAGGGAGTCCATGCCCACTCTACTCGATCTATGTCTACCTCTGCGGCCTTTAGAGCTAGAGTCTCTTTGGATGATATTTGCTCGGCAGCCACATGGGCCTCATCTCATACCTTTATCAATAACTATAAATTGGACATTATCTCCAGAGGGGGAGTATCTTTTGGCTCTGCAGTGCTCCGGAACATCCTTCCATGAAGGCTGCCCAAGGTTCAGGTAGCTGGGGACTCTGTCCCATAGGTTGCTGCACAAATGAAGTTAACTACTTCAGATTGAGAAGTTATGTACTCACCATAACGTTCCATCTGAGTAGGTAAACATCATTTGTCAGCAACCGTCCCTCCCTCCTGCCCCCTCACTTTCGGATGTTTTTTTTTTTCATTCTCAGGTTTACACGGTGTGTTACCTAGGTTATATTTGAGAATAATTATCTTCAAGCACTATCTCAAGATCGAGCTGCGTTTGGTTAAACCGCGGCAAACTCGATCTGTGGTCAGTCAAGGTTGGTAGGGGATTATGAGTAGGGGGAGGAGCTTGGAGCTCTGATCTAAGCTATTGAAAATTGCCGGCTCGGATCCGAAGTCGGATCCGATTCCCATAGGTTGCTGACAAATGAAGTTTACCTACTCAGATGGAACGTTATGGTGAGTACATAACTTCTTATTTCCGTACGGGCCTCTCAGAAACCAGCTTCATGTCCCATAAGCTTTGCAAAGCCTTTCTGAAAGGAACAATCTTGCTCAGGCCTCCAGTGAGAGATCCCCCGCCTCCGTGGGACTTAAATTTGATCTTAGCTTCCTTGATACTGCCTCCCTTTGAACCGGCAGCTTCCTGTTCCTAGAAATTGCTTACCTGGAAAACCCTCTTTTTGGTGGCCATTACTTCATTGGGGAGAGTTTCTGAACTTCAAGCCCTGTGTGTTCGTCCGCCTTACCTAGTTTTTCATAAGGCTAGAGTTTCACTCAGGACTAATCCTTCATTCCTTCCGAAGGTCCCCTCCGAAAATAATTTGAATCAATCCATCGATCTGCCAGTCCTTTTTCCAAATTATTCCAATAAAGCTGAACACAAATTACACCAGTTGGACGTTCATAGGCAATTACGCTTCTATTTGCATAGGACTGAGCAAATAAGGAAATCGGACCAATTCTTCCTGTCCTATGCGGAGGGTAAACAGGGTCGACCAGTGTCTAACGTAACCCTATCCAGGTAGTTGTCCTCTATCATTACTCTTGTTTATCAGTTGAGGAATAAAGAACTCCCTGCTAAACCTAAAGACCACTCTACTAGGGCTTTAGCTACATCAGTAGCTTTTCAATCAGGACTACCTATGGAAGCCATTTGTGAGGCGGGCACATGGGCCACCCCTCATACCTTCATTTCCCATTATAAATTGGATCTGGCCTCTAGGAGCAGAGCTGATTTTGGTTCCACTGTGCTCAAGAGTCTGTTCCGATGAGCCACCCAGGACTAAGGTGCTAGGGACGCTGTCCCAACCAGCAAGAATGAAGGTGAGAGAGACAACTTAACATTAAGAAGTTATATACCTACCATAACGTTCCATGTTGTCTTCTCGCCTTCTTTCTTGCGCCCCACCCTCCATCCCCCTAGCCTAGATGGACCGAGAAGAGTCCTCCTACGGGTCTTGTCACTGGCTGAGTCTTTACCATTTATGTCCTCTACCTTTTTCTTCAGCTCTGTGGCTGAAGTTTTGCTATTGGGACGGTTGTCCTCTTGTATTATGATGGTGTTAGAGCTTCCAAACGAGATCTGGGGGTCTAGCGCCAGGCATTATGGGATATAGGGAGGCCTCGAGCCAGTAAGTAGCTCTCGAGCTTTAGAAAATGGCTGAGTCAGAGCCAAAGTTCGGCTCCAAACCCAACCAGCAAGAAAGAAGGCGAGAAGAAGACAACTAACATGGAACGTTATGGTAGGTACATAACTTCTTATTCTACTTAAACAGGACCAAATCTCGAAGGAAGTCTGAGCAACTACTGGTAGCTTTTGCTGCACGGTTAGAGGGGAAGGCTGTGTCATAGCAGACTATTTCTAAGTGGATAAGCCACTGCATTTGTTTCTGCTACTTGCACCATGATAAACCTCTCCCCAAGTGGATCAGGTCACATTCCACCAGGGCTGCTTCTACCTCAGCAGCTTTTCTCAGAGGGGTTCCAACCAAAGACATTCTAGAGGCTGCTACTTGGAGCTCTGTTCATACCTTCACAAAGCATTATCATTTGCCTCTCTTCTCCAAATCCAGGGCAGGCTTTGCCACTGCAGATGTTCATCGTGCATACAGCTGCAGTCATAACAGATGGGTTCTCCTGCCGTCAGGCAGGTCCTCGGTCGGCCGAATTCCAAAGTCTAGGTCCGGTGTCGGTTGTCGTCGCTTCTTCCCTGACGTCAGTGGAACAGGGGTATGAAAGAACCAGCCGACGCCATTTTCTTCAGTCTTTCTTGCCGCGTGGTGCCCGAAACAGAAGCAGTTCGCAAGTGCCGGTTGGCCAGCTCCTGAAATTACGAAAATTTTGCAACCAAAGTCTTCTTGAAAGCTAAGTTCCCCGTTGGGAAACTTTTCTTGCCTCAGACCGATGTCAGACAAAGTTAATAATTGTATTTCATGTGGGAAGCAAATACCGCATAAGGATTTCCATTCCCTCTGTATTCCTTGTTTAGGCCCAGACCACAACGTCTTGGTCTGTCGCTTTTGTGCTACTTTCAATAAACGCACCATTAAGCGTCGGGCGGAGTTCGCCCAGCATTACTTTGGCCAAAAATTTAACTATATTGTGTCGTCGGATACTCAGACTCCAGTTTTGTCTAAAAAACGCAAAGACAAGGACCGACACATGAGGTCCGCGGCCTCTACCGACACCACGCCAAAGCCGACTACACATGGTCCGGTTCTCAGCGAGGTGCCTACGCAGCCCCTGACTACCGACGACTCTACTTTGGCGGTGTCTCCTGTGCCCGAGGTCGCAGGCTTCCTCGGTCCACACCCAGACTACAGATACCGACGCCACACTTGGCGGTGAATCTCAAAATGTGGACAGGTCTACCTCCTCTCAAGGTGTTTTCAGACCTTCCTCTTCTTTTTCCATCAAGGCTTACACTAAGTCTAAAGCAGCCATGCATTCTAAGAGACCAGCTACACAAGGCCCATCTCCAGGCCACATGCCTAAAAAAACAGATGCTTAAAATGGCTGAGGATTTGATTACTCTTATCAGGGGTTCACAACCCCCCCCCCCCCGGACAAAAGGCCCAGAGTGGAGGAAGAATCCCCCTCCTCTGATCAGGGCTCCATTATTTCAGAGCTTTCTGATGAACAGGAACAGTCTTACTCCCCTTTTGAAGATTCTGATGCTGAGGAGTCCATCCCCTCTGTCCCCCCCCCCCCCCCCCAGAGGATTACTCATTTGGGGAAACTTTGCATACCTTAAGGGAACACTTCCACTGGGAAGGCCAAGATTATTCAGATTCCAAGAAAAGGCTTAGGGAATTTCTCTTGCTACCTCAGCACAGGCCTCTAGCTATACCTCCTGTCTTGGACATACTAGATGATGTGTACTCGGAGGCCTGCCTTAACCCGGATTCTCTACCTCCAGCTCCAGTCAAGCCTGACGGATACTACAGGGTTCCTGACTCACACCAATTTCTATACAAAAGCCATGCGGCTGACCCAGAAACTATTTCACAGGGCCCCAAGGGAATTGAGGCCTCCACTGCTAAAAATCCATTGCCTTCCGAGAGAGATTCCAGATCCTTAGAAAGGTGGGGAAAAAAGGTATATACCTCGGCCACCTTAACCATGAGGGCATTAAACTGTCAGTTCCATATGCTAAAGTACCAACAGTTATTGTTATCACAATTGAAAAGTAAAAGTCACAACCTGAACAACCAGACTTGAAGGAGTTGCAGGATTTGATGCATAGTGCAGAACAAGTGGGTAAACATACCTTACAATGTGGTTTTGATGTTCTAGAGGCCTCGTGTAGAGCTGCTGTTACAGGATCAGTCATACGTAGGCATGCCTGGCTCAAGGAACAAACCTTACCAGATCATGTCAAAGCCAAATTACTAGATGCCCCTCTACAAAAGGATGCATTTTTTGGTGCTAATGCTGAGGAGGTATTAAGGAAAATGGAGAAAAAGGCTAAATCAATGCAAACAGTGAAAGACTTTCTACAGGTACAACCCCCACGTTTCGGTAGAAATTGGCCTTCCTAAAATTGGTCCTTTCCAGCCACGGACAGACCTCAAAGAGGTAGATACAGGCGCCCGAGGGGCAGAGGGCAATCCCAAGGATCGTTTAGAGGCAGACATTGGCAAGCTCCTACACAAAGAGGTGGTGAGGATAACTCGCAACCATTCAGAAAGCAAGCCCAATGATTTTCCCCTTTGCATGCCAAGCAAGACACAAATGGCAGCACCATTAGGCGGAAAACTGGCATTATTTTCAAAAAATTGGCATATTGTCACAAAAGACAAATGGATCCTGGACATTATAAAGAGAGGCTACAGATTCCATTTTCACACCCTTCCAAAAATGAGAGGCATGCCAAACCTGCCACACAATCAAAGGGCAGAGGCACAAAGACTAATTTCAGATCTCATAGACATGAAAGCTATTCAAGAGGTACCTACGCACGAACAAGGTCAAGGCTTTTATTCCAGACTATTCCTGGTACCAAGGAAGGGAAAAGATTGGAGACCTATTTTGGACCTATCCATCCTAAACACATTTCTACTCGTACCAAAATTCAAGATGCTCACGCTACAGCAGCTTCTTCCCATGCTGGGCAAGGAGTCTTGGCTGGTAACATTGGACCTCAAGGAGGCATACCTGCATGTCCCAATCAGACAAAATTGCAGAAGATACCTCCGATTTCTTGCAGGTTCAACCCATTATCAATTCTCTGCGTTGCCCTTTGGCTTATCTACTGCGCCCAGAGTATTCACAAAATGCCTGGCATCAGTAATTGCCTACTGCAGACTTCAAAGGATACAAATATACCCCTATTTGGATGACTGCCTGATCCAAGCGGAAAGCAAGCACATTCTACTGGAACATCTGGCTTATGTAATAATGTTGTTGAATTCTCTGGGATACACAGTCAACAAAAAGAAATCAAGGTTAATACCCTCTCGGAAAATAACTTTCCTGGGTGCCAACTTGGACACAAACACCCAGATGGCCTACCTCATGCCAGAGAAGCAGGGGCAACTAACTCAATACTTCAGAACACTAGCAAATTGCACCAGGCTGACTGCAAGGAAAATCCTGCAGGCTCTGGGATTCATGGCATCTTGCATCTTACTAATCCCATGTGCAAAGCTGCATATGAGGAAACTTCAATGGTACCTGAAAAACCTATGGTCTCAACATAGCCACAGCCTGGAAACAATAATACCACTAATTCCATGTCTTCAAAAGGAATTTCTGTGGTGGGCTCGAGCATGCCAAGCAAACACAGGTCTCCCATTCAGCAAGCCTCAAGCAAAGCAAGTCATCACAACAGATGCCTCGGACTACGCCTGGGGGGCGCACATGACAGATCGGTGCATTCAGGGCAAATGGTCCCAAAAAGAAAAGCACCTACACATCAATCAAAAGGAAATGCTAGCAGTAATAAATGCTATTATAGCTTTCAAAGACCTCCTGCAACCAGGTCAACTATTGATAAGGACGGACAACACCACAGTAATGTGGTACATAAACAAACAGGGAGGAACCCATTCTTACCCCCTATGCAGACTGGCCATGTCACTTTGGAACATGGTCATGGACTTACAAATCGAACTGCAAGCACAGTACTTGCCAGGCAAGGAAAACACGCTGGCAGACAACCTAAGCAGAAATATGACAGATCCACACGAATGGAAGTTGCATCCTCAAATTTTTACAGAGATAATTCAAGCATGGGGAAGGCCAGACATAGATCGCTTTGCTTCCCACGAAAATCACCAATTGACAAAATTCTGCTCAAGGATTTTTCACCCAAAGGTCTGGAGAGTGGACGCTCTCTCTTTCAGTTGGACATCAATGACAGTTTATGCCTTCCCACCTCTTCCTCTGCTGCCCAAAGTACTATTAAAAACCAGAGCAGACAGACTGAAGATGATTCTCATTGCACCAGTTTGGCCAAGACAACACTGGTACCCACTCCTGAGGAGCCTGACGCATTCCCCACCATGGACCCTGCTTCTAATGCCTCTTCTTCTGACTCAGCACAGCTTCAAAACTCTTCACAGTCAGCTGAAAACACTCAATCTGGCCGCATGGAAGATTCCTTAGCATCACAACAGACCCTACTCTCCAAGGAGGTGCAGGATGTCATTTTGGAGGCCAGAAGGCCGTCTACCAGAAAAGCTTACTCCGCAAAATGGAAGCGGTTTTGTGTCTGGAATGAGAAAAAGGGCCTGGATCCTGGAAAACTGAATTTACCTCAAATATTACAGTATCTAGCTGAGCTGCTAAGCAGTGGACTTTCTTTCTCCTCCATCAAAATCCATGCCTCAGCCATTTCTGCAGACTACAACACTGATCCACCTTTATTCTCTCACCCCCTCTTAAGACAGTTCCTCAGAGGGGCTAAGAATCTAAACCCCCCAAGGAAACAACCAATACCTGCTTGGGATCTCAATTTCATTCTAGAAAAACTGACTTTGCCTCCTTTTGAACCAGCTGCCTCATCAGATTTGCAATATTTGTCCTGGAAAACAGCTTTCCTTCTGGCTATTACCTCAGCTCGTAGGGTATCGGAACTACAAGCTCTCATGGCTGTGCAGCCTTTCATCATCTTCCATCAGGACAGAGTTTCCTTACGAACCAACCCGTCCTTTATGCCAAAAGTGGTATCCAGGGTAGCTTTGAATCAGGCTATACACTTACCTACCTTTTATCCTAATCCTCAAAACAAAGGGGAGAGATTACTACATTCCTTGGACATCCACAGGCAACTGCGTTACTATTTGGACAGAACAAAGCCTTTCAGGAAATCAGATCAGCTCTGTGTCCTATGCTATAGGAGTACAAGGGAAGCCAATTTCCAAGCAGACTATCTCAAAATGGATAGCCCACTGCATTCGCTTTTGCTATTCTTTTCATGGCAAAACTGTACCTACAGGCATCAGATCTCACTCCACAAGGGCCACGGCTACCTCTGCAGCTTTTCTCAGAGGAGTTCCTACCAAAGATATTTTGGAAGCAGCCACTTGGAGCTCTGTGCATACCTTCTCCAAGCACTACCACCTTCCGTTATACTCCAAATCTAGAGCGGGCTTTGCCACTGCAGTCTTGCAGGGCATTCTGGCTCCTCCTAGTTCCACCTAGTGCCTACCACCCCTTTCTTAGCTTTGGGATTCTACCCATCTTTTATGACTGCAGCTGTATGCACGATGAACATAGTACAGTTTTGTACCTACCATAAATGTAGATGTTCGAGTGCTAATACAGCTGCAGTCCAGGTTTCCTTCCCTCCTTCCCCTCTTGGGACAGGACTATACTCATGCTACCTGATTGGGGTATTCATTCTGGATGTATTTGCTTGCACTACTGTATTAGAATTATATTGCATTGCTTTATCACACAAATTTATGTATTGCCTTCCTTCTGGGGGCACCTGACATCTGGGGCAAGAAAAACTGAAGAAAATGGCGTTGGCTGGTTCTTTTATACCCCTGTCGCACTGACGTCAGGGAAGAAGCGATGACAATCGACACCTGACCTAGACTTTGGAATTCGGCCGACCGAGGACCCGCCTGATGGCAGGAGAACCCATCTGTTATGACTGCAGCTGTATTAGCACTCTAACATCTACATTTATGGTAGGTACAAAACTGTACTTTCTGCAGGGCCTTATAGCCGCTCCTAATGCTATTTAGTTCCATCCTCCCATCCATAGCTTTGAGATTCTACCCAAATGTAATGACTGCAGCAGTGAAACACGAAGAACATAGTACAGTTGTGTACACTTACCATAAATGTAGATGTTAGTGTATTCACTGTTGCAGTCCGGGTTACCTACCCGCCATCCCCCTTTTCTATGACTTTTCTTTCCTTCACTATATACTAAAGCCTTTGTGGTGTATTTGCTTTTAGATGAAGGTAAAGGTTATGTTGCTAAAAGTGCATTTAACATATATTTGTTTATTTATATACACATATATATATTTTTGCTACCCATTTGGGGGGCACCTGACATCTGGGCAAAGAAAAACTGAAGAAAATGGAGTTGGCTGCATGTTTTATACCCCTGACGTCATGGAAGAGGAGACCGCAACCGACACAGGACCCAAGACTTTATTCAGACCGACTGAGGGCAACCTGCCAGCAGATTACACAAATGTAATGACTGCAACAGTGAATACACTCTAACTTCTACATTTATGGTAAGTGTACACCGCTGTACTTTCTTCACGCCTTGGATGTACCTAGACAGCTCAGATAACATTTGTCTTATTCAAATAATACCTACAAGTCTGAGCAACTTTGTTTCTTTTCATATGAGGCATTGGGTTTGGCAGTTTCTAAGCAAACCATTTCCTCTTGGATTTCTAAGGCCATTTCTTTTTGTTATTCCTTTCATGGAAAACTGCATTCTGCTTCATTCCAAACTCATTGTATAAGAACAGTAACAACTTTTGGAGGTTTCTTCAAGGGTCTGGATACTAGATCCATCCGAAAAGCTGCTACTTGGCCCTCTGTTCCAGAGCCAGGGCAAAATTTGATAGAGGTTTCCTTTATGGGTTTGTGGAGGGTTTCTCTGTGCCTTCCTGCTCCCATCCTTTACAGCATCTTTGGTCATCTCCCACATGTGATGGATACAACAGTGGTAAAGAATGACAAAGTGCAGTTGTGTAAGCATACCATAACAGTAGCTGTCCTTTTCACTGTTGCAGTATTCACTCCTTCCCTTCTGCCCCCTTTTTTCTCTTTTTCTTTTATTTTGAGAACATTCTGCTGGTTGAGGGGATCTCCTCCCTTTTTAACCTTTGTCTCTTCTTTCCCCCTGGCTGTACATGGTCTTCTTTATCTTGGGGTTGCAGTAGGTCTCCGGGAGCACTTCAGTACTAAATGTGTAGCATACATACATCACCTTTATACTGTACATGTGTGTGGAGCATACGCCTGGTGTAAGACACTGGGAGGATGCAAGTGCTTAGGCATATTGGCTTGACGTTGGGCCATCCTTGGCAAGAGATCCCACAAGTGACGAATATTGCAGCAGTGAAAAGGAGGACAGCTACTGTTAAAGCAAGATCTTTCATAGCTGTGCTTTTTATTTACTTTTCTTTTCTCTCCTTTCTTAGTGCCCATCCAAACATTTGTGAAAGGCAATGGGGCATATGGATTTAAAGTCGGCAAAAATCTGATCTTTCCACTTTTTCTTGTAAAGCCACATTTCACAAATGTTATTGATGTTTGAGTCTCACATTTATTCACTAATATCAATGTCGCTGGTCTTCCTGTCCATCTCCATGACCCAGCCCCAGAGTCTGGTCAAATTCCAAAGTACTCCTGATTATTCTAGTCGTTTCCTGTTCTTTTTTCTGTGTTTCAACCATTTACCTTTGGAACATTGCAAAATACATCACTGGGAAAGCCTCTCTATAGGCTTAATCATCAAAAGAAAACAAAACAGAGTCCCCTTCTGCTTGATGGCTCACTTTTTGTTGGAAAAAACACTTGTATTTTCTTCTTATCCTGATCTGCATCAAAAATGACTTTCCAGGAAAATATATGCTGAAGGGATCTAGGTACAGCAGCTTTAATCTCACACCTGCCTCGCATAATTTCTTGATTGCTGGGATAAATTTGCTTTTGTTTTGTCTGGTGTGCAGTGAATAATCCTTTTCCAAAATCATAAACACTGTACTACCTCCAACTTTGCCCTTTTGCCACAATTGTTTCAGGATTGATTCTTACCGCTGGTATGATTTCATGTTTACTAATATAGGTCTTGGCTGCTTTCTCATGGCCAGATTTGGAGCATGCACCTGATGTGCCCTTTCATTTAACAAATCTTGCTGTGGAATACCAGTCCAGTAGCTTATTTGTGTTTTCATAAAATTAATAGTCTGTTCCTTCCAGTTTCTCTGGTACAGCAGAAAATATCTAGTTTTCCCTTAATGGCTCTGTTCTGTAACTGTACCATTTTTGAAACCTCTCTTCTTGAGCAGTCTTATACTTAGCCAGCCTTTTCTTATTTTTGAACCTGTGATTTGTGTATTTTTATCCATTCACCTGAGTGACTGTTTAAAGCTTCCATTTTTTCCAGCCTTTTGTTATGAGTTGAGATACTCCTTCATTGTTTTGTTTATTTTAATCGGCTCTGAGTACATTTGATTTATCTTTTCCTCTAGATTACAGGAAGCCATGTCTTGGACTAAAGATGGAGCTTGAACTGCTCTTTGCTGAACAGCTGCAGGATTCTCATAAGTCAGTGTTTGTTTTTCACCTTTTTAGCTGGTTTTCGTACAGGCTGTTTGTTTCTTCTTTGGCATCTAGGCAGTCTACTTACGTTTAAGTAAATTCAGTTACTGGCTAGTACGATTTTCTGGCCCTTATCTCTGTTTCTCTTTTTCACACTGGGAGAGCTGAAATCAAGTTGTCAGTAAGTGTGCAGCCATTAAGTCCATGCTTGGAGCAAAATTAGTCTCACAACACTAATTGAAGGTTGTTGACTTTAGTTTTAGATTGAAAAATATCATGCCTAACTGTGCTTGCTTACCTTGCTTTTACCATTTGTTTGTTTGTAGACTGTAGGTGAATGAAAGCATGTGCATTCAGATGTTCTTCATAGTGATCACTGCTGCTGTAGCCCAAGCTACCTGGGTATATATCCTGCTTCGGATATAACAGCTGGCTAGGTTCCAAAGCTTCAAGGCACCTTCCATGCACCCTAATTCTGGGCTAAAGCTGAGCTGACTTAACAGATTGGTTTGGGCTCCAAGCCTTTCAGAGCTTTCTTGCCATCGTGAAGAGTGCTCTTCTGCTGACTGTTCCATTACTAGGCCAAATAAAAAGGATGAATTGATAGAATTATATACATTTAAAACTTGTTCCCCTCAAAGTAGTAATATGTATTTGATAGGGAATGGAGGGAAAAAAAAATATATATAGATGGATATATATATATATATATATATATATATATATATATATATATATATATATATATATATATATATTATATAGATTCACTTTATAATCTCAAAATACTGAAGTATCGAATTTCAGTATCTCCAGACTATAAAACTGAACTTCCAAAAATAGCAAAACCCCATAACTGCGAATCCAGAAATGTCAAATTCATGGTCGTGCGCTACATGACGTGGGATGTTTTGTGTCTGATTTACGGTTTGGTATGTGGATATGGTTGGAGATTGAGGTAAGTGAATATTTTAAGTGTTTTGGGTGGGGATTTGAGTGTGTGTGAGTAGGTTCGGAAGTTTTAGATGTGGGTTAGGGTAGGTAAGAGTATGAGTGTGTAAGTGTACGAGTGTTTAAGTGTTGAAAGTGGTGGTGTTTGTACATTTGTGATGTGTGTGTGTGTGAGGGGACTGTAAAGTGTGTAGTGCCGAGTTTACTGTCTCTTTCTGTTTGGTGCAACCTCTGAGTTAGTATATGTAAGTAGCGTGAGTGTGGGGGTGCAGGGGGGCTTGCCCCTCCTGCTTATATGTAGAGTAGATTTATTTGTATTGTTTGTATGTGCTTTTGTTTTTGTCGTAATGTGAGGAGGACTGTGTATGTGGTGTATGGTGTGTTTACATTCGCCGTTTTGAATTTCGTGGTTTTGGTTTTTTGGCTTTATAGTCTCGAGATACTGAAATTCAATATTTCAGTATTTCGAGATTATAAAGTGAATCTATCATACATATACACACACACACACACACACACACACACACACACACACACACACACACACACACACACACACACACACACGCGTGCACACACACTTTGGTAGAGCTGTTTTTCCTTCACAGTAACAAGTTTCGTAGCCATAGTAACAGTGTGATACTTTTAGAAATAGTATGTGACATAGAATCTGCAAGTACACAAAAGTATGCATTGGCTTAACAGAATGTGCTTGTGTGGAGCAAGAAATTCTTCTGAATGTTTTTGTAACAAATGGCATTAACAATCGATGCTTGTTGAAATATCCTAAACAACTGAATGTACACATATATTCAAGTGAAAAGAGAAATGGCTAACATAGCAGAAAAAGACTATCTTGTCAATGAAAGAACATTTCTGAAAGAACATTTCGGCCTGCTGAGAACTGGTTTACTCTGGATTGAGATAAGGATGCAGACAAAGAAGGCTTCAGTACAGGAAACAAATGTTTTCATCAAGAACAATGTTTTGAAACTGTAAAAGTGGTTTTAAAGTACTTTTTGGTGGACATTGTTGTAATCCAAGTCAGCTGAGGAAGTGCAGTTTATCTGACAGTGATCCGTACATACCTCTCACTGTACAGATTTTCTCAAAATGTACAGATTTGTCATGTTTTTGGTCCGTTTTTCATAAAATTGTGGTTTTCTGGCAAATTAGTGGCATATCATTAAAGACTGAAGTTAGAAAATATTGACAGACATTTGAGTTTCAGACTGCATATCTTTCAGAAAATTGATGTCAATGCAAAACCTGTTCTATCATTTGTTTGTAAGAGGAATATTTAAAAATTGTCCCTATTTCTGGGCCTTTGTCCCACTTTTATGGCTTTGTCCAGATTTCTTGCTCTAAGAGGCTTTGAAGTATGGATCCGTGTTATAAAGGAAATGTTTATAGTCTGATAGTAGTGCTTGGTCGGCTTGTTTCAGTAAATGTCAGTAATTACGAGTATACAGTTGTACAGTTAGCCTGTCACTTGTTAATTCCAATATAATTGTGACATGCCAGACGTAAGTTCGGACCTTCTAAATATTCGTAGAAGTACTACAGCCAGCCCTAGTCAATATTTTGTTGGCGCCAGCCATAAAACCGTTGGTATTGAACAGCTCAGCAGTATCAGGAACTTCCAAGTAGGTGAAACGAAATTTCGTCTTTGCATCTGCTGTGAGAGGTTCACCAGCATTTTCAACAGAGAGGGAGTTTCCAGTATGCAGTTCTGAACTACAGCCTGATCACCTTTTATTCATAGGTTCATAGGTTTATACTAGGCTATCTGCCCTAAGGCATTTATAAGCCTAGCCCAAATTTTTGTGGCTTACGCCACCCATTATATGAAAAAATACTGTGCCCATTAGTTTGTTGTGCCTCTGTCCAGCAGTGGCACAGATATGATTCCCGGGGTAAACCTACGATCTCCCATCCACAGGTCTAGATTTCTCTTGAACAGAGTCAGCGAGGTGCTCTGCCTCACATGGACTGGGATTTTATTCCACAGCATAGGGAGTCTCTGAGTGATAAATCTATCCCTCCAGCACGTCCTATTTATAGCCGTGCTAAGGTTTAAGTCGCTTGCTCTAGTGGTTTTGGTGGATTTGGATTTTTTGAGGTGGAGCATGTCCATTAATTCCGGGTTGGACATGGCCTTGTATGTCAGGCACATGTCACCTCTGAGCAGACAGTATGCGACTGAATAGAGCTGGAGTTTCTTCAATCTGGCAGCATATGACAGATTTTGGAGTCCCTTTATCCTTTTGGTTAGGAACTTTTGGGGTCTCTCCAGTTGCTGCAGATGGGTGAGAGATACATCCCGAATGGGGCATTGTACTCTATCATTGGTCTGATAAGTGAAGAGTACAGGGGAACAATGACCTCACTAGATCTGGATGTGAATCCCTTCATGATCAGGTGGGCAATGTAGAAGGTCTTTCTAACCACTTTAGCAATGTGAGTGTCAAAAGAAAGGCCACTGTCAACCTGGGTCCCCAGGTCCCTGATAACCTCTTCTGTGCTTAGTGGATTGCCACCTATATGGTAGCTTGGGGTTACCTTGTTTTTCCCGAAGGGTATGACTATACATTTTTTGGCGTTTAACTTCAGGCCATGGCTCTGGCACCAGCTATCTGTTTCCGTGAGTCCCTTCTGAAGGATATCCGTGTCCAATGCACTTTCCACTATGGCGCCCAGTTTGCAGTCGTCTGCAAACTGTCAGCCAAAGTCCTCCCATGTTGGCCTGTACTTCTGAGAAGTAGATGCCAAACAATAGGGGGCCAAGGACCGAGCCCTGTGGGACACCACTTGTGACCGGCTTGGAGTCTGACACAGCGCCAGCAACTCTAACCCTGTGGGTTCTGTCCTTAAGCCAGTTTTCAACCCATCTTGTGACATATGGGTTTACATTTAAGCTGGTAAGTTTTTCTACAATACCCGAGTGGGGTATTGTGTCGAAAGCCTTTGCAAGGTCAAGGTAGGCTGTATGGACTGCCTTTCCCTCATCAATGGCCTTGGTGACTGTTTCGAAGAAGTCGACCAAGTTCAAAAGACATGATCTTCCCTTGACAAAGCCAAACTGGGTCGGGTCCAATGTCTGCAAGTCCCCTATGTCTTTGTTTATGAGCTCCATTATGATCCTCTCCATAGCTTTGCCGACTAGACTTGTTAAGCTTATGGGGCGGTAATTACCAGGGTCCGTAGAGGCGCCGCCTTTGTGGAGTGGGACCACAGTTGCCGTACGCCACTCCTTGGGCACGTATCCTGTGGTAAGGCTGAAATTAAACAGCTGCCTTATGTGCGGGTTTAATTCCTCATTTAGCTCATGTAGCACTCAGCCGGGGACACCATCCGGTCCCATTGATGCTGTGTTTTTAGCTTTAGAGAGAGCAGCTTTCACCTGCGCATTTGAGATGTCCGGAAGGCTACACTCTGCTGGGATAGTTATCTCTCCTTTAGGGGGGGAGAGGGGGGTGAAGTTTGCACTGAACCTGTCTGCCAGTATGTTGGCAATGTCTGTGGGTTCAGTGATTTTTGTATCATTTTGGACTAATTCTGAGCATATCTGGGAGTTTCCACCCAGGTTCCTAACATAGCTGAAAAAGGCCTTATGATTGTCCTTTGAATCCATGGCAATTTTTCTATCAAAATTGGCCTTAGTTGATTTTGAGTGCTCGTATTTTTTTACTAATAATGATCAGGGGGACTTCCCTTTTATGGATTTTGTTCTATCATGTAATAGCTTTCTCCTCTTATTGTAAAGTTTAATGGCTGGGGTCCACCAGACTGGACGTTTGCCCTTTGTGGAAAGAGTCTTGGTATTATTTGGGATTGCCTGATCCATGCAGTCCTGGAGGTGTTCATAGAAGGCATTTGTAACTGCTTCCGCAGCTTGGGTTGTGGTTTCCTCTGGCTCAGGGGCCTTGAAGGATACCACACCAGTCTTGAGTAGTGTGAAGTTTGCTTTAGAGAAGTTCTTCACTATGGTCTTTTGTTTGGGGTGGGGCGGATGTGGATTTCCAGTGAGATTAGTTTATGATCAGATCTCACCAATGAGGGATATACTTCCGGTGTGGAGCATTTTGTCACCATGTTTGTGACAATGAGATCTAGTATATTTTCTCCTCTCGTGGGAACAGTGACTAGCTGTTCCATGGCATTTGAATTTATGAACTCCAGGAACCGTTGGGCTAGAAAGTTAGGGCTTGAGTAATGTTCCCAGTCTATATTCGGGTAGTTGAAGTCACCCAATATGATGGTGTTTGGAGATACATTTATACCCTCCAGTGTCTTCAGGAAGGCTGTGTGGGGTTCCTGAGTTTGAGAGGGTGGCCTGTAGCATGCTACAATTTGTAGAGCAGTTTTGCCTATGGTTAGTTGCACCTGGATGGTTTCGAAGCCATGCGTTGCCACCAACCTGGAGGTGTGGGTATCCTTTATGAATATGGATACACCCCCTCCTTTTGTGGTGTGGTCTGGGTTTTGGGGCCGGAACGCATGATATGAGGTAAAACCTAATAGTGCCGGGCAAGCACTGTGGTGGCAGGACAGGTAGCTTTCATCCTTCTAAGTTGGGAACTGCTGATTGAGAGCCCAGTGTCCAAGTGTATTAGTTCTGGTTTAGGCACTCTATCTCTGAAAACAGTAAGCCTGTTTCTGAAATAACATGGATACCAGCAAGGACTGCTAAATGCACACATTCTCTGGCCATAAACTTAAACCAGACTCCTCATAACGTTTGGACATTATTACGTCAGTGGTATAAATAAACCAGCAGTGACAAATGTAATACAGCATTGTTTGTTATAAGTAGAATTCCAGTCATTTGTAGATCATGCAAAAGGTTACAGGTTGTAGAGACAGCTGAAATGTTTGACGTACTGCTCGCAGTGGCATGCTTTTAACAGCAAACAGCTGGATGATAAGTTCACAGAACTTAATGAAAAACACATGTCAAAATTAACGAAACATTACATACAGATTAGGAAGTATTTGCAAGATGTTTTAAACATTTTTACTAGGGCTGATGTTGCTGTACAGATGGATACTACCGAATGTATAGCAGTGCATGCAGATGACACTTGTAAGAATTTGCGTGCAGTGCTTTGTGCAAATGTACAGAATTAAAGAAAATGGTTATCCCAGAAACATGCAGACTTATGGGTTAAAGATAACAAATTCATGCAGATGTATGTTTAAAGATCACATAAATTCATGCAGATATATGGGTTAAAGATCACATAAATTCCAGTTCAGCTGACAAAGCTAAAGTGCTCAGAAAGACACATTGCATGTGGCCAGTTAGAGTACCATACGCATTTATGTTGTATATGGTATACCAGACAAGGTAGTAAAGAGGATAAAGGGTTTACAGATACAGATTTGGCAAATTAATTTTTTTGCTAGTTTACAGAATGTAAAATGTAAAGTCAGTGCTACATTTTAAATGACAGTACAGTCAAATGTTCAGATCCCATGAATGAAAAGAGTTCATAATAAATATTAAGCCACAGGTTCAACTCCTGTGTTATACGTTTATAAATGGAAGATAAGTAAAGTTTCAGGATTACATCAGTTAATATTTCATGCAGAAATTGCAGTTTACCAAGCACACCAGGTCAGATTATAGGCCAGCTCAGCAAGCTAAACTAAAGACAGTATTCTTAGTAATAGTTTATGTAGTTATACATCTGTTTTTGGAATAAGTAAAAGGGGGAGTACCAGATGACAGTAAATCAGTTTGAGGAAACTGCTGACTCATTAGATCAATGTGTTCATAAGCTACCGTGAGGGAGAGTAATGAGTGACAACGGAGATATTTTTAAGCATAACATTTTTTTCTCTTGCTACTGATGAAGATGGGTTTGAAATAGTAGGTGCAGTAGGACATGAGAAAAGTAAAAAAAAAGGTGGGGGGATGAGAACAGGGACGTACTGAGAGTGGCATCAGTCCGTCCAGCTATGGGAAGCCCTGATAGACAAATTGCATGTTTTTTTTTTTCTGTAGAAGCAGGACTGTGTATATTACAGAAAATGGAAAAATAGTCAGATAAAGGAGTATTTGCAAGGGACTCGGAAGAAAAAGAAGTCAAAAAGGAAAAGCAAAGCCAGAAGTTGCAGAATTGTAACATAGAGGGACAAAAGTTTCATAATAAGGCAAGAGGGATTACTAAATTGCAGCAATATGATGGTGGAGACTATGTAAGAAATGAAAGTGAACTGAGTGTTAACCAACAGTGCATGACAATACAAGTTAGCTTAGTACAGAGTAAAGGAAACTGGGCAGTGCTCCTGCCAGACGAACAAAAAAATATTTGGAGTACCATAGAAAAAAGAATTTCAGACCGTATGGGCAGAAACAAAAACAGACTGTGGGAATTTAAAAGTTCCAATTGCAGTGGAGATGGAAGGGATTACATTACAGTGATAGATTTAGAAAATTAATATTTTGCAGTACCACCTCAGAAGAGGAATTGGCAAAGATTTGCTTTTACCTTTAAAAATCAACAGTATGTCATGAATAGATTATCTCAGGGTTTTCTGAACAGTCCTGTAATTTTTCATCAGGTAGTAGGGACATTCTTACAGGATGTGAGTAAAGATGACATGGTTATTCATTACATTCTTAATCAGTCAGAGACTGTAAAAGAGCACATATCACAACTGAAAACAGTTCTGAGACCGTTGCAAGAGGCAGATTTCAAAGTAAACAAACAAAATACATTTCTTGTCACAAAAGGTAAAATTTCTGGGAGCCAATATCAGACCGGGAGGGAGGACTCCTTGTCAGGAAAGGGTGAGGGGCATTCTGCAATTGCCAAAGTGTTTGACAGTTTTTGATTTGCATAAGGCAGATCCAAAAGAAGAGTTTGACTCTACAGAGGAGTCGCGTAGAGGAAAAGGCATATAAAGTGTTAAAGCAGAAGTTGGCACAGGCAACATAGCTGATAGCAGTCACCAGTAAAGTACTGTTTTGCAAGCAGCAATAGGAAAGGACATACACTCAGTGGTGGTGTTACAGTCTTGGCCATAAGTGGTACAGTATCAAGGAATGGCCACCAAGTTAAGACAGGTTACTTTCTGTAGCAGAGTACTGAAAGAAACTTGATATTTGACAATCAATTTGATTTTGGGGGGTAAGAAATACTGAAATTTGCAAAAGTTCACATTTGAAAAAATTTTTTTTAAAAAAATTGCAAATACAGTGGGTAAAAATATGAAAGGAGTAAATTTCACCTTTTTAAAAAAAAAATTTTAGAGAAAAATAAATCAACGGGGGCAAAACATTTAAAATTTTTATATGAAAATGGGGGCA